>NC_069504.1:663746929-664046929 GCF_027579735.1 Bombina bombina | reverse complement strand
GGGCATACTTAAAACTGTTGCTGGCAAGCGCAGCCAGATATAGAACTATCTCAGTGTATATATCAAGACTAATATTGAGGGGATTATCCTCATATACCTACTCCTTATTTACTAAAGTGGCATCACGGTACCTATTTATACACTGTGGAATAGCCTTAAATAAATTATGGTTATACAGTTTTAATGCCTTATATAGTGTGTGAATAGGTGACCATTCTTTTTCCCTTTATATATCACTTCCTGGGGTGAGAAATTCTCTCTATCACCTCCACACCAGTAAAAAACGATATTGGGAAACTGCTCACCTTAAAAACCCATTTGTATTGAGCTTTTTTTACTGATATATATAAACAGCATTTCCCACACAGATACTTGAAGTACTCAACACTAAATTGCTAGGCATTTGTTGCCAGTGTTGGAGGATTAGCAGTGTCTAATTTTTTGTTTTCCTTTTTTGTGCTTTTTAAAATCACTAATAAACATACCACACGAACACATGTTTTTAATGGTGGCATGGTCCACAAAAAGTTTTTTTAACAATTTAATTAATAATAAAAGTTATATTTTACAAACTTATGGTTGAATATCCAATATATATACCGCACTTTACCATTTATTCTCTCTGGCAATATAACCTATAAGTGTGCCAATATAATGCCTACTTTCCCTCTTGCGTAAATTTAAAGTATATGGAATTTGTCACCCCCCTCTCGGAGGTTTTATAATTTGCTTGATTGCTTGCCACCTAAAGTTCCCAACATCCCCATTATGGACCTCAAGGAAGTGTTTAGACAGGGCTGACACCACTCTTTCATTCGAAATGTAAGACAGATGCTCTTTAATTCGTGTCCCTACCTCCCTCGTAGTTCTAGCTACGTATTGCCTGCAGAACGTTGTGCACTCCACCAGGTACACTATAAACTTGTTGCCACTCTTAACACATCCTTTAGTCTCAAAGCTTTCAGCACTGGTGGCTGAGACAAACGTGGATGACATATTAATGTGGTTACATGATCTACAAGCCTTTTTGCCACACTTGAATGTACCCTTAAAGTTTAACCACAAGCTCTTACACTCTTCTTCCTTGAGCAAACTAGGGGACAATAGGTTTCCTAGCGTCAAGTTATTCTTGTATATGAACTTACAGCCATCATTAATCACTTCACATAGGATTTTGTCTCCTTGTAGGATGGGTATATTTTTCCTAATGACATTGCATACTTGATTGTACTGATTAGAGTATGCTGTCACTAAAGTTGGTTTACTTTTAACCCTTGCAGCATCTTTTTTATTTTTATGTTTGGAACAGAACATTTGGGACCTATCCATTTGGTTCACTTCCCAATATGCTCTGTTAACCACTTTTTCCAGGTAATTCCTGACTAGCAGGCGTTTTCTGAGGTCCTCACTTTCTCTATGGAAATCATCATCTAGGGAACAATTACATTTTATCTGCATAAATTGACCCTTAGCAATCCCCTTAAACACATGTTGGGGATGACTGCTACTGGCGTGGAAAAGGGTATTCCCAGAGATGGGTTTTCTATACAGAGATGAGATGATCCTCTTAGACTCATTATCTGCGGTCAAAGTAATGTCTAAATAGTTAATGGCCTTATTATTCCACTCAAAGGTAAATTTTAAACCAACTTCATTATTGTTTAGATAATCCACCAATTCCTGGGCTTGCGACTGTCCAGAGGACCAGATGATCAACAGATCATCAATGAACCTCACATATTTGATGACATATCGAGAAAACCTGTTTCTATCTCCATAGACGTGGAGGGTGTGACAAACTCCATAAACATTCTAGGCAAGAGCTATATTGGATGCACAAGCTCGGTTGCCTGCTACCTGTGGGATTCAACTCAGAATTTGATATTATAAACTATTAACACAGATACATGAGAAGTTTCATTGTTGGCAATATATAGAATTTAACCATTTAACCATCTGACTCAGCTAGATTGCGAGTTTTGCGGTAATAGGGGTGCGGTGCTAACTTGCACTTTATTCTCACCGCTCACTTACCTGCAGCGCTGGTATTACGGGTTTTTATCAATCCGGCGTTAACAGGTAAGAAGTGAGTGTAGAGCAAAATTTAGCTCCACACTGCACTTCAATACCAGCGCTGCTTAAAGGGACACTGAACCCAAATTTTTTCTTTTGTAATTCAGAAAGAGCATGCAATTTTAAGCAACTTTCTAATTTACTCCTATTATCAATTTTTCTTCGTTCTCTTGCTATCATTATTTGAAAAGAAGGCATCTAAGTTTCTTTTTGGTTTAAGTACTCTGGAAAGCACTTTTTTATTGGTGAATGAATTTATCCACCAATCAGCAAGGACAACCCAGGTTGTTCACAAAAATGGGCCGGCATCTAAACTTACATTCTTGCATTTCAAATAAATATACCAAGAGAATGAAGAAAATTTGATAATAGGAGTAAATTAGAAAGTTGCTTAAAATTTCATGCTCAATCTGAATCACGAAATAATTTTTTTGGGTATAGTGTCCCTTTAAGTGAGCGGTGAGCTGGTTATACGTGCTCGTGCATGATTTCCCCATAATGGGAAGAGCCGGCTGAGAAAAAGTCTAACACCTGCAAAAAAGCAGGGTAAAACTCAGTAACGCAGCCCCATTGATTCCTATGGGGAAACAAAATTTATGTTTACACCTAACACCCTAACATGAACCCTGAGTCTAAACACCCCTAATCTTACACTTATTAACCCCTAATCTGCTGCCCCCGACATCACAGACACCTACATTATATTTATTAACCCCTAATCTGCCGCTCTGGACGTCGCCGCCACTATAATAAACATATTAACCCCTAAACCGCCGCACTGCCACATCACAAACATTACTTAAATATTATTAACACCTAATCTGCAGTCCCTAACATCGCCACCACTTATCTACATTTATTAACCCCTAATCTGCCTCCCCCAACGTCGCCGCCACTATACTAAATATATTAACCCCTAAACCTAAATCTAACCCTAACACCCCTAACTTAAATAGAATTAAAATACATCTAAATAAAAATTACTATCATTAACTAAATTATTCCTATTTAAAACTAAATACATAACTGTAAAATAAACCTAAGGTAGCTACACTATAACTAATAGTTACATTGTAGTTATCTTAGGTGTTATTTTTATTTTACAGGTAAGTTTGTATTTTTTTTAACTAGGTAGAATAGTTGCTAAATAGTTATTAACTATTTAATAACTACCTAGCTAAAATAAATACACATTTACCTGTAAAATAAAACCTAACCTAAGTTACACTAACACCTAACACTACACTACAATTAAATTAAAGACCTAAATTAAATACAATTAAATAAATTAAATACAATTACCTAAAGTACAAAAACAAACAAACACTAAATTAAAAAAAATTACAAGATATTTAAACTAATTACACCTGTTATGAATATTACCTTTATCTATAAAAGTATATTATGTGAAATGGTGCAATTTTTAATGACACACTTTTTCTAACTTATTAAAGATAATAAACAAAACCTGAATCCTTTTAGTTGCTATCAGTCTATTAATCATACCGACACCAGATGATTACCAAAAACAAATTAGCTTTATTAAAAGATTTCGATTGGAAAAATATTTAGCATTTAATAGTAACTTAAGCAATCAAAATATTACAAAGAAATAAACTACAGTCCTATAATAATCAATTAAAGCGATAACATAATGGCCTCTAGTTATCAACATGTCTACTTTACCTGCCTTCGCCGCCCCAATACGCCCGCCTAAGCTCGCCTACCATCGCCGCCACGGACCTGACAAATTTCGCCAGTTATCAATAAAGCTGTCAAAAAGCCGCGCACCAAGTACGGGGCGATGAGCAGCGGACTGTTATAGTTATCACTCATCCGATCTTGCTGCTCTTTGGCTTTTTGACAGCTTTATTGACAAGCTGTCACTAAGCACCCACACTAACTACACTGTTCTACCCCCTATACCGGCGCCACCGGAGCCCCCGCAACTAAATAAAGTTATTAACCCCTAAACCGCCGCTCCCGGACACCGCCGCAACTATAATAAATGTATTAACCTCTAAACCGCCGCTCCCGGACACCGCCGCCACCTACATTATACCTAGTAACCCCTATCCTGCCCCCTATACAGCCGCCTCCTATAATAAAGCTATTAACCCCTATCCTGCGGATCCCGGACCTCGCCGCAACTAAATAAATAGTTTAACCCCTAAACCGCCGCTCCCGGACCCCGCCTCAACCTATATTAAACTTATTAACTCCTAATCTGCCCCCCCCTACACCGTCGCCACCTATAATAAATGTATTAACCCCTATCCTGCCCCCCCTACACCGCCGCCACTGTAATAAAATTATTAACCCTAAACCTAAGTCTAACACTCACTCTAACACCCCCCTAACTTAAATATTAATTAAATAAATCCAAATAATATTTCTCTTATTAACTAAATTATTCCTATTTAAAACTAAATACTTACCTGTAAAATAAACCCTAAGATAGCTATAATGTAATTAATAATTACATTGTAGCTATTTTAGGATTTATATTTATTTTACAGGTAACTTTGTATTTATTTTAGCTAGTTAGAATAGTTATTAAATAGTTATTAACTATTTAATAACTACCTAGCTAAAAGAAATACAAAATTACCTGTAAAATAAATCCTAACCTAAGTTACAATTAAACCTAACACTACACTATCATTAAATTAATTAAATAAATTACCTACAAATAACTACAATTAAATTAAATTAAATAAACTAACTAAAGTACAAAAAATAAAAAAAGCTAAGTTACAAAAAATAAAAAAATAAGTTACAAACATTTAAAAAATATTACAACAATTTTAAGCTACTTACACTTAATATAAGCCCCCTAATAAAATAACAAAGCCCCCCAAAATAAAGAAAATCCCTACCCTATTCTACATTAAAAAGTTACCAGCTCTATTACCTTACCAGCCCTTAAAAGGGCCTTTTGTGGGGCATGCCCCAAAGAAAACAGCTCTTTTGCCTGTAAAATAAAAATACAACCCCCCAACATTAAAACCCAGCACCCACATACCCCTAATCTAACCCAAACACCCCTTAAATAAACCTAACACTATCCCCCCTGAAGATCATCCTACCTTGAGCCGTCTTCAGCCAGCCGACCACCGATGGAACCGAAGAGGAGATCCGGAGCTGCAGAAGTCATCATCCAAGGGGCGCTGAAGAAGTCTTCCATCCGATTGAAGTCAACATCCAGGCGGCGCTGAAGAAGTCTTCCATCCGATAGAAGTCTTCATCCATGCAGCGTCTTCAATCTTCATCCATCCGGAGCAGAGCGGAGCCATCTTCAGACGAGCCGACGCGGAGCCATCCTCTTCTTCCCGACGACTAACGACGAATGAAGGTTCCTTTAAGGGACGTCATCCAAGATGGCGTCCCTTCAATTCCGATTGGCTGATAGGATTCTATCAGCCAATCAGAATTAAGGTAGGAAAAATCTGATTGGCTGATTGAATCAGCCAATCAGATTGAAGTTCAATCCGATTGGCTGATCCAATCAGCCAATCAGATTGAGCTTGCATTCTATTGGCTGTTCCGATCAGCCAGCCGTCCACCGTCTTCAGCCAGCCGACCACCGATGGAACCGAAGAGGAGATCCGGAGCAGCAGAAGTCATCATCCAAGGGGCGCTGAAGAAGTCTTCCATCCGATTGAAGTCAACATCCAGGCGGCGCTGAAGAAGTCTTCCATCCGATAAAAGTCTTCATCCATGCGGCGTCTTCAATCTTCATCCATCCTGAGCAGAGCGGAGCCATCTTCAGACGAGCCGACGCGGAACCATCCTCTTCTTCCCGACGACTAACGACGAATGAAGATTCCTTTAAGGGACGTCCAAGATGGCGTCCCTTCAATTCCGATTAGCTGATAGGATTCTATCAGCCAATCGGAATTAAGGTAGGAAAAATCTGATTGGCTGATTGAATCAGCCAATCAGATTGAAGTTCAATCCGATTGGCTGATCCAATCAGCCAATCAGATTGAGCTTGCATTCTATTGGCTGTTCCGATCAGCCAATAGAATGCGAGCTCAATCTGATTGGCTGATTGGATCAGCCAATCGGATTGAACTTCAATCTGATTGGCTGATTCAATCAGCCAATCAGAGTTTTCCTACCTTAATTCCGATTGGCTGATAGAATCCTATCAGCCAATTCGGAATTGAAGGGACGCCATCTTGGATGACGTCCCTTAAAGGAAACTTCATTCGTCGTTAGTCGTCGGGAAGAAGAGTATGGCTCCGCGTCGGCTCGTCTGAAGATGGCTCCGCTCCGGAGGGATGAAGATTGAAGACGCCGCATGGATGAAGACTTTTATCAGATGGAAGACTTCTTCAGCGCCGCCTGGATGTTGACTTCAATCGGATGGAAGACTTCTTCAGCGCCCCTTGGATGATGACTTCTGCCGCTCTGGATCTCCTCTTCGGTTCCATCGGTGGTCGGCTGGCTGAAGACGGCTCAAGGTAGGATGATCTTCAGGGGGGTAGTGTTAGGTTTATTTAAGGGGGGTTTGGGTTAGATTAGGGGTATGTGGGTGGTGGGTTTTAATGTTGGGGGGGTTGTATTTTTATTTTACAGGCAAAAGAGCTGATTTCTTTGGGGCATGCCCCGCAAAAGGCCCTTTTAAGGGCTGGTAAGGTAATAGAGCTGGTAACTTTTTAATGTAGAATAGGGTAGGGATTTTTTTTATTTTGGGGGGCTTTGTTATTTTATTAGGGGGCTTAGATTAGGTGTAAGTAGCTTAAAATTGTTGTAATATTTTTTAAATGTTTGTAACTTATTTTTTTTATTTTTTGTAACTTAGCTTTTTTTATTTTTTATACTTTAGTTAGTTTATTTAATTTAATTTAATTGTAGTTATTTGTAGGTAATTTATTTAATTAATTTAATGACAGTGTAGTGTTAGGTTTAATTGTAACTTAGGTTAGGATTTATTTTACAGGTAATTTTGTATTTCTTTTAGCTAGGTAGTTATTAAATAGTTAATAACTATTTAATAACTATTCTAACTAGCTAAAATAAATACAAAGTTACCTGTAAAATAAATATAAATCCTAAAATAGCTACAATGTAATTATTAATTACATTGTAGCTATTTTAGGGTTTATTTCACAGGTATTTAGTTTTAAATAGGAATAATTTATTAAAGTATAGTTTAGTGTTAGGTGTAATTGTAACTTAGGTTAGTTTTTATTTTACAGGTAAATTTCTCTTTATTTTAACTAGGTAGCTATTAAATAGTTAATAGCTATTTAATAGCTATTGTACCTAGTTAAAATAAATTGAAAGTTGCCTGTAAAATAAAAATAAATCCTAAGATAGTATAATTATTAGTTATATTGTAGCTATATTAGGGTTCATTTTAAAGGTATTTAGTTTTAAATAGGAATAATTTAGTTAATAAGAGAAATATTATTTAGATTTATTTAATTCATATTTAAGTTAGGGGGGTGTTAGGGTTAGTGTTAGACTTAGGTTTAGAGGTTAATAATTTTATTACAGTGGCGGCGGTGTAGGGGGGGCAGGATAGGGGTTAATACATTTATTATAGGTGGCGACGGTGTAGGGGGGCAGGATAGGGGTTAATAACTTTATTATAGGTGGCGACGGTGTAGGGGGGCAGGATAGCGGTTAATAAATTTATTATAGTGGCGGCAGTGTAGGGGGGCAGGATAGGGGTTAATAGGTATAATGTAGGTGGCGGCGTGGTCCGAGAGCAGCGGTTTAGGGGTAAATACATATATTATAGTTGCGGCGGGGACCGGGAGCGGCGGTTTAGGGGTTAACATATTTATTACAGCTTGCGGTGGGCTTCGGGAGCGGCGGTTTAGGGGTTAATAACTTTATTTAGTTGCGGCAGTGTAGGGGCGGCAGATTAGGGGTTAATATGTATAATGTAGCTTGCGGTGGGCTCTGGGAGCGGCGGTTTAGGGGGTAAACACTTTATTTAGTTGCAGCGGTGTAGGGGGGACAGATTAGGGGTGTTTAGACTCGGGGTACATGTTAGGGTGTTAGGTGTAGACATCTCTCATAGGAATCAATGGGATGTCTGGCAGCAGCGAACATGAACTTTTGCTATGGTCAGACTCCCATTGATTCCTATGGGATCTGCCGCCTCCAGGGAGGCGGTTTGAAAACCAGGTACGCTGGGCTGGAAAAGTGCCGAGCGTACCTGCTAGTTTTTTGATAACTAGCAAAAGTAGTCAGATTGTGCCGAACTTGTGTGCGGAACATCTGGAGTGACGTAAGAATCGATCTGTGTTGGACTGAGTCCGGTGAATCGAAGCTTACGTCACTATATTCTACTTTTGTCGGTGTCTAGGGCTTGATAACTAAGGCGAATCAGCCTCGCCACAAATACGCTGCGGAATTCCAGCGTATTTGAGGTTGACGGCTTGATAACTAGGGGCTATTAACTCCAACTAGCAAGAAAAACAGAATAATGCAGAGATAAAACTATAAAGATAATTAAATAATATTTTCAAAATAACAGAAAAATTGGCAAGATGATAGGAATCAAATATTTGATTATAAACCCTCTAAGGTAATTGCAGAGAATCAGGTAAATTAATAATTATGACAAACCATCAGATAATAATTTATCATAATTCCTGTTTCACCCGATGTTATTGTCGACAAATAAGACCAGGTGGTAGGAATTTTTAAAAGGAAAACACAAAGCTATAAAGCAATTAATTAATTTACCTGATCAAATAGACAAAGGTATTTTAAATAAATGTAAAGTGTAAATCTTAATGAAATTAACATTTAAAGTGACTTAATTTCATACATCACCAAAGTAAATCAATTTTTGCAGACAGGAATCAAACTGTCAGGTCGTAGGTCTGTCCGAGTAGGCTAAACTAGCCTCAGCAGTTATAATCCAATAATCTCGGACCTCTGTAGTTGATTAGCAAATTACCAACTCCATATGTTATGTGACCAGTTCCAAAACACAGGAAAACGACCCCCTCCCATTGGGCTAGACCCTATATATTCCCATTCTCTCATCTAGGAGGAGTCATTAATTATAATATTTTAATCATTAATTAACATAAAATTAATTAGATGAAATATTATTGATCTAACAGTAGATGGCTCCCGCATATAGGGTAAAAATTCAAGGAAAATACTTATTTTATTTATGTTTACCCCAACATTCCTAAACTACAGTCAAGGTTATAAATTGCACTTATTTACAGAAATAAGCGACTTGCTGTGGCCTAAGCAAGTAAACTACTTTGAATCATGGAAAACATATTGATATAAAACTTCTCAGTCAGCAAGACCGAGGAAAACAAAAATTCATGGCATATTCCCCCTCATCTAGACTATCTTACCCCGACTAGGATGGATGAGATTAGTCTAGATCACTGTCTTATATGGGCGATCGTTATGGTCAACCATACAAAGACTAAGAGGAGGAGGATATTTTCCCCTCTTGAAATTCTTATACCATAGACTCGTTAACCCACAATTCCAAATTACAATAAATATATAAAAAATGGACACGTATATTATTTTTCCAAGTACCCACGTTATGTACAACTTTCAATTGATAAATATCATTAAATGACATATGTGGCACCTTCATTAGAAAACAAAGTTCCATGTTTTTGGGTTCAATGTAGAGTGGCAAAGCAGAACCAGCATCAAAAGCAATGTTTATTTGCATTTCATCAACATCCTTTCCATAAGCTCTTAAGAGCATTGTTCTTATAATGTACTTGTTGACAAAATATAATGGAATACGTCCCTCAACAAGACTCTAAATTCCACTTTGGTTCTCTCACAACTAGTTTCCTGTAAAATACACCACTGGGTCCAAAAAACTTAACAGTTCATTCTGAATTAGATCATGCTTATTTTGAACCTTTCTAGCTCGGACAGAAAGATCTGAATGCAAATTAATGGTCACAACAGTATCTTTAACAATCTCCATCATGGTTGCCATCTGTTTACGGAATATTGACATTTAATGCTTCAAATATACTGATGGAAATAGAATTAGACACAGCCACGTCAGTAACAGCTGAAAAACCAATAACGGATGTTGCAACTAGTCCAGCAATAACTCCAGGTGAACATTTGGTACGTGATTGCACATTGTAAGATCCACAAGGAAAATACTTCTGCAACTGCCCCAACATTTCCTTAGTAGTAGACTGGATCCTTTTACCACGTTCTTGATACCAAAATTTCTGATGATTCAACTTTGGAAACATCAAAATATTTTCCAATAGCAACTTTAGGATCCAGACTGATGAATATCTTTTGGGAGAAAACTTTCCGGTTGGTAATCAGGAAACCAGGTGATTCCTCAAGCATGATCCCAGAAGATGGACCAGGTTCTATCACAGGCTGTACATGAATCTCAACTGAGACACCCTGGAACAGGAACAGGATGATCCAGATAACTGCCAACATCTTGGATCCCATCAATCCAAACCCAACTGGTAGGTGTTTTTTTTTATCTGTAATGGGGGGGGGGGGGACATATTAAGAATAAAATAAAAAATGTTATTCAAAAGTAATCATGTCAATAATCATAGAAAATTATTCTTCTGTATATGGATTATTCCCCCCCCTCTAGTTTTAACTTTGACCTAGAGTGACAAGCACGCAATTGGTTAATGTGTACTCACTTTTCTATTGACTTCCCACTTGTAGGAATCAGAATCTTATATGCCACAGGTGAAAGCTTATCAATAATGACATACGGCCCTTTCCATGATGGAAGAAACTTCTCTCTAACTTGATTTCTAAGAAAATTGTAAAGATAAACTTGATCATTTACCTCATATTCTTTCTTTGTGGTTTTCATGTCATAATATGTTTTAGCACATATTGCGGCTTTCTCAAGATTTTTCTGAGCAAAGGCAAATGCTTGTTGCAAATGCTTTGTTAAATTCTCAACATATTGATAGGTTGTTGTTGCATTGATCAGACTCTGATCCTGAGTACGATACAACAAATGCTGTGGCAGTACCATCCTTCTACCTGTCATTAGTTCAAAAGGAGACATTTTTGTCGCAGTACTAGAAATAGATCTAATAGCCATTAATACCAAAGGCAACTTAATATCCCAATCTTTCCCTGATTCCTTCACAAACATTTTCAGAATATTTACAACTGACTGATTATACCGTTCAACTCCACCACTCGAGGCAGCCTGGTAGGATATATGTAATTTCCTTTTCACACCCAGGATAGACCACATTCTTCTCATCACTTCACTTGTGAAATGAGTACCTCTATCAGACTCAATTCTCTGAGGAAGACCAAACCTAGAGAAAACATGATTGATTAATAAAGCAGCAGCTGTTTCAGACCTATAATTAGGGGATGGAAGACACTCCACCCATTTGGTAAACATACATGTAACACTTAACATGTATTGATTGCCCCGTGATGTCTTTGTAAGTGGTCCTACAAAGTCAATTTGTAAATCGGACCATGGGAGAGACATACCTCTTTTTTGTAAAGGTGCCCTGTGAGTTGGAGAATTTGGTTGAAATTGTGAACAAACCAAACACCCCTGACAATAAGTCTGAACATCTTTCATCATATGTGGCCAATATGCATAATCACGCAAAACTTCATAAGTAATTCTCTCCCCACGATGACCTGATGTTGGTGCATCATGGGCATGCTGCAGCATAAGACCTCTAAAAGAAGTAGGAACAACCCACTGTATAGATCCATTATTAGTTGTCCGAACTAACAAACCATCTTTAAGACTAAATTTAGACTTATACTTAAATAAAATCCTAAGGTCCTCATTTTCAGTGCAATCTTTCTCCTGGATTAGATACACTATAGGATTCTTTTTTTCCTCTTTTTGACTGGTAATCAAATCCTCGTTAGGTGCATCCTGACTCCATTGCACCGCAGATAGTTCTTGATCCTTCTTTATTTGCTGACGGGTTACCACTGCAATTTGACATACACCAAGAAGGTGTTCAATGTCAAACATTTCCCCCTCTAGGGCACCTTGTTTAGCCATTGTATCAGCTAAATCATTTCCTTCCTTGTCAATACCATGCATCTTTGAATGACCCTTTGTCTTCTTCCAAAAGACAATCAAGTCATTAGAGATAACAATATCATCAATTGCAAGTATCATCTTTCCATGTTTAACTGGCTTGTTACGGGCTCTCATCATCTGATTACGCTTCCACACAGGAAGGTATTCAACAAAACTGTTGCGTACATAATCTGAATCTTTAATGATGACAAATTCTTTAAATCCCTGATTTACTGCCATCTGAATGGCTTAATTCAGCCATTTGGCTACTTTTTGGGCCCAAACAATAACCAACAGGTTGTATGTGATAATCACTACCCCACACAATACCTGCTCCAGCTACAAGTTTCTTTTCACTATTTTCAGTGGTATGAAAAGCACAACCATCAACATATACCTTAGGTAGTGGTTGACAATACATTTCCTCATAAACCTTATGTCGTGAGAATATGTAATAATTCATACAATCATCCTCCCAAATTTCCTCCTTTATATCCTGTTCAGAGCAATCATGAAGTTTAGCTAATTCTTGTGCAACATAATTTTTCTTATTCTGTGCATAATGAACCTTCAAAGGCCAACCCTGCAAAGACAAGGTCCAGGATGTAATGCGACTGTTAGATAGATTTCCTGCCTTTATTTTATTACTCTGTAAATACTGTAAAGATTGATGAGCAGTTTCCACAATAATTTTTTCTCCTTGGATATAACTCCGAAAATATTGTAAGGCCCAAACTGTTGCAAACAATGCTTTTTCACAATCATTAAATTTGATCTCCACTGGAGATAAGGCCTTGCGTGCATATGCAATGATCTTATTCTGTTTATCATATTGCTGATAAAGAACCGCACTTAAGGTAAGATCTGTATATCCTGTCTCCAAGTAAAATGGATCTCCCTTTATTGGATAGGCTAAACAAGGGTCTTGAGTAAGCCTTAGCTTTAACTCTTGAACTGCCTGGTCTTGTTTTACTGTCCAAGTCCAAGGCCCCTCTTTCTTTAATAGCCTAATCAAGGGTTTAGTAATTTCAGCATAGTTGTCAATAAATTTCCTAGAGTAATTTGTTATACCTAGGAAGGATCTTAGTTCTTTAATACTTGTTGGACTCTTTGTTTTCAATAAAACTTCAACTTTCTTTTTCTGGGGATTTAAACCATCAGCAGTTATTTCATGACCAAGGAAATTCACCTTAGTTCTTCACCATTGAGCTTTTTGGATTGATAGTTTTACACCTGCCCTTTTCAATTGATTAAGTACATGCCTGACTTCTTCCAAGTGTTCATCAAAAGTAGAACTTTTGATTAATACATCATCCACATAGCATAATGTCCCCCTCTCAGCAGCATCAGCCATAGCCTTGTGCATAAAAATACCAAACTCCTGTCCTGAATTAATATATCCAAAAGGCATCCTGACCCAGGTAAACTGTTCTCCACCAAATGAAAATGCAAGTTTAGATTGGTCCTCCTCACACACCTTGACAGTCCAATAACCTTGTGCACAGTCTAAGATTGTAAATATTTTAGAACCTTGTATCTGTGCAAGACATTGATCTATGTATGGGACTGGCCATCCTGACATAGGCACACTTATTAAGCTGTCTCAAGTCAGCACACAACCGCCATTGCCCATTTGGTTTTAATACTCCCAGAATAGGAGTATTAAAGGGACTATGTATTGGTTTAATAATACCTCTTGATTCCAAGTTCTTAATAATATCTGCTAAAGATTCATTCATTCATTGTTGGCATTCCCTTTCATTAGAACACCCATCGGCCAAAGAAATCTGTTCCTCCACCATTTCATTAAATCCAGGAAAAATTTCAGGTTTACCTATCTCATATGTCTCTTCGAGCTGTACAGATAGGTCCTTTGTAATCATATTTACCCTCTTCTTCTCTTCCTTTGCATACCCTTCTGATTCATCATCAGTGAGTTTTTGATCAAAGATAATCTCAGATTCCGTAATCTTACATATGCCTTCCTTTTCCTTGAAAGGGTATACAGATTGCACTGTGAACAATCCATCAGGTTGAGAATGGAAGCATTGCTCCATTATCTGCTCTACTGTTAAATATCCCTCAGGGATAAGACCTATAACAGAATTAGTGGGATCAGAGGTGAAATACTCAGAATCTATTGCAAACCCCACTATAGTACTCCTCTCCAAGCATATACTATGGGGCATCACATTATTTACCAAAATGCTAAATGGCATCTGGTGAATATTGACCAATGGCATATGAGTAACAGTTATGCCCAATTGTTGGATCTTCTGACATATATTTATCAGAGCATCAGAGCCTTGAATTTCTTGCCCCCTTTTAACCTCTAGAGAAAGGGGAAATTGATTTCCACCCACTGGAATAGTTACACAATTTTGAACTTGTACAATCATTACATATGGCAATTGTTGAGCAGATCTCAAAACCTTTATGTCATCCATATAGTTTAGAGGGTTACTCTTTAATCTTGACCATAAAATATGATTGGTAAAATCAATTTGAACAGCAAAGCGATGTAATAAATCATTTCCAATATACATTTGATATTTTGGCTCATCCAAAACCAAAAATAAATGTCTGGCAGTCTTATTTCCAAGAGAGACAGACCACAAGCATTTAAGTACAACAGCTACGTCTGTAACATCACCATCAATATCATGCACCCACTGATCCTAAGGTGGAAGATTCCTAATTATCATTGGATTTTCTAATTGTCTTAATAAGCAACTACTAATGTAACTATGCTCTCTATTACGGGCAAGTTTTGCATGTTTTATCCTTCCAATATCATTAATTTGAAGAGGAATAAACAATTCATGATCTATTTCTTTTAAATCAGTTAAAAACTGAGTATGATTCTTTAAATCAGATGACTTACCATTCTTCTGAAGAAAAGAAATAGTTTGTACATTACCTTTCACCAAAGTACCTGCAATCTCTTTTGGATTAACTTGAATTACATTGTCACACATATATAACTGCATGCCAACATTCTTAGTTTGTAGGATTGTCATCTCAGGTACTTGACTGTTCCGAAAATGAATTTCAACAGAATCCTGTCTATGCTCAATTATATGACAACATTTTGGGTTAGTATAATATTTAACCCGTTGATAATTGATTGGTGTATTCACCTGTGACCATACAACACCATTTATGCAATCAATTATAGGATTAAGATGTCTAAACAAATCATTCTCAATAAGAAATTGTTCTTCAGCTGCTTTAACCACAACAACTGGATGTTGCAGGGACATTTTTCCAATTTTGATTTTAAGCCATACATAACCTATAACTTCAATAGGTTTTCCATCCAAATTTTGCAAAATACCAGTGTAGGTTTTTAACTTTAACTCCTCTGGAGCTATGTCCATGATTTGCCTAAAAATATTTTCTGACAGACAGTAATTTGAGAACCAGTGTCAATCAGGCTCATAACCTGTCCCATAATGTTTTGGATATTGAGGGGTATATAATACCTCTGATTTCTTTCCTGCATTTCACAGAGAAAATGAGAATGCTCCAGCATGTTAGCATTCTTCCATTGTTTACATGAGGTAATATTGCCCCCCTCTAAGGATGAATCACCGAACCATTGTATTGTGAAAATTTTAGGTGAATTATCAGTATTAATGGTATGGGTATCCGGTATCAACCCATTACCACCACCTCCAGGTAAAGCTTGCGAGACTGCTGTAGTTTCATGGGATTTAATAAAATCCTGCATATGACTACAGTTTTCAAGTAGCATGTTATCTCTTAACCCCATATGAACAGGATCAGTAGTGACACATGACACACTCTCAGTCTGTCCTGTTAAAGGGAGAGAAGCATTTTTGCATTCATTAGAGCTTACATGATCACTTAAAATAATATTTTGATTAGATTTACCACATTTTCACCTGAGGAAACATTAGTACCATGAACAATAACATTTTCTAAATTACTATTTACATCAGATAATATTTGTACATTAGATTCATTAACCACATAAAATCCTGGAGTTTGCTTTGGGGTATCATTAATTAGTCAATTTACTTGACTAGTACTAGGCTGGCAGGCAGAAAAAGGGTTCTTTTCTGATTTCACGTTTGGCTGGGACAGCATTGACATCAACCGGCTTATCTGCAAGCTTAAATCCTTAACCTGTTTTTTCCAGCCTACCATAGAGTCAGACTTTTGAGGAGCTTTCTTAAAAGTTCCCTCCTTTGGACTGGAAAGGGCAGGTTGTGTTACAGCTGTTACTGTAGGATTAGTATTTGCACATCCTCTGCTAGGAAACCTATTATTATAATAGCTTCTGTTAAACCAGTTTCTTTTCCCTCGACCAAAATAATCAGTATAAGCATTTGCAGGACCCCGTGTATTCTGTCTCGGCCCCCCAACTCCTGAACATTTCTCTGTCTGAGAATTCTAACTGTACTGTAATGGATGCTCAGAGGTAACACTAATTTCTGCTACTTGGCCTGAATAACTCTTTGCTTTAGAAACACCCTTTAAAGGGACAGTCTACACCAGAATTTTTTATTGTTTTAAAAGATAGATAATCCCTTTATTACCCATTCCCCAGTTTTGCATAACCAACACAGTTATAATAATATCCCTTTAACCTCTGTGATTATCTTGTATCTAAGCCTCTGCAAACTGCCCCTTTATTTCAGTTCTTTTGACAGACTTGCAGTTTAGCCAATCAGTGCCTGCTCCCAGATAACTTCACGTGGACGAGCACAGTGTTATCTATATAAAACGTGAACTAACACCCTCTAGTGGTGAAAAAAAACTGTTAAAATGCATTCTGAAAAGAGGTGGCCTTCAAGGTCTAAGGAATTATCATAAAAACCTCCTAGGTTAAGCTTTCAACTAAGAATACCAAGAGAACAAGCAAAATTGGTGATAAAAGTAAATTGGAAAATTGTTTAAAATTACACGCTGAATCATGAAAGTTTATTTTGGCCTAGACTGTCCCTTTAACTCAAGTTGGTGAATTTCATAAGCTTTGGTACATTCTTTAACAAGCCAATTTAATGACACTGTCGGGTTAAAATCTCTAACCAGATTTTGGCGTATGTATGCAGGTAATGCATAAAAATACAATTGTTTAAATTCTGGGCAATTACAATCTGCTGCTGCTTTACTCTCACAATAAGAGTGTTTGAGACAAGCCAGAAAATTATAAAATTATGAGGGCTCTGATCATCTGCACATTGCATACTATACAAACTTTTTTTTCTTTGCAAGGACAGATTTAAGAGGGGAAAAGGCTGTATACAGTTCATCCTTTATATCATCCCACTGTTTAACCCCCTCTCAAGACATTTGAAAAATCCAAAATTCTTAACAACAAATGTCCAAGGTAAATAATGTATCTTAGAACTGTTATCTGTCACCTCCAGCAATTCCAAAGTACGTTCAAATAAATCTATATGATCAACAATTGATATTTTACTACATTCATCAAATGGTTGAATAGTTTCCTTAAGAAACTTTATGATTTTCACATCATTATGTCTAACATTCAATTGTTTTGCTTGTTTCCTTTTATTTGGCAATGTTTTATAATCAATACTTTCAGCACCATCAGAAAATTCCTCTGCCTCTCCCGACTCCGAAACCTCATCACAATCAGAATATATCAAAGTTTTAATTCTGTGATCCAAATCTTTCTTTTCCTTTGAGGAAAAATCAACATGAGCAGCAGTTGAAAATGTAACCTCAGGACGATCAGATAACTCAGATTGACTTTCCTTGAGTTTCTCCAATTCATTTTCAGCATACATTACTCGTTTATCAAGAATGCCATTAACATGTGTTAAAGCATCATTTTCATGATTAGAGGACGTCAATCTGTCTTTAAGAGCACTAACTCTGTTTTCTAAGTAATTTATTTTAAGCTGCAACTCCTGTTCTCTCTTTTCCTGGTAGTGAACCTTATTTTCATTTTCAGACAATTTTTTACTCAACATATCCACCTCAGCTGATACAATAGTAAATTCAGCATTCTGCTGAACATATCTGTCAGCCCAATATTCTTGCAAAAGAAACAATATTGGCCATATATTATATATCAATTTATTTATCTCATTAGAGCCCTTAGCATTTGCCAATTCTACCAATTTTGGCATATAACCATCAGGGTTATCACACAAAATATATTTTGGGTCACGGATCATTGCCTTTAAACCCAGATACCAATTATCAAAATAATCCTTTGATTTAACCTTACAAAAGAGTTGATGTAAAACTCTATTTCACACAACTTCCACTGTATCAGCATCAGATATAGAATGAGAATTACCTAAAAGGGACCTACTATCATGACCAGAAACATCCCCAGACACAGACATTTTAATCAAATACTCAACTAAACTACTGTAGCTTTAACTGCAAAATACAAATTTTCCAAAATGTTATCTCTTCTCAAAACAACACAAGGACAGCAAAGCAAACTCAAGTCTGCTTTTCACTTAAAGAAGAAATACAATTGCAAGAAAATACGTAATTAATACTAATTATTTCCAAGAAAAGAGCAAAATCGGCAATCAATAAACTATTTCAAATCTCAGCAGTGCCTCCAAGATGTTATGAATATTACCTTTATCTATAAAAGTATATTATGTGAAATGTTGCAATTTTTAATGACACACTTTTTATAACTTATTAAAGATAATAAACAAAACATGAATCCTTTTAGTTGCTATCAGTCTATTAATTATACCGACACCAGATGAATAACATAACAAAAATTTGCTTTATTAAAAGATTTCGATTGGAAAAATATTTAGCATTTAATAATAACTTTAGCAATGAAAATATTACAGAGAAATAAACTACAGTCCTATAATAATCAATTAAAGCGATAACATAATAACTCCAACTAGCAAGAAAAACAGAATAATAATAATAATATAATAATAATAATAATATTTTCAAAATAACACAAAAATTGGCAAGATGATAGGAACCAAATATTTGATTATAAACCCTCTAAGGTAATTGCAGAGAATCAGGTAAATTAATAATTATAACAAACCATCAGATAATAATTTATCATAATTCCTGTTTCACCCGATGTTATTGTCGACAAATAAGACCAGGTGGTAGGAATTTTTAAAAGGAAAACACAAAGCTATAAAACAATTAATTAATTTACCTGATCAAATAGACAAAGGTATTGTACATAAATGTAAAGTGTAAATCTTAATGACATTAACATTTAAAGTGACTTAATTTCATACATCACCAAAGTAAATAAATTCCCCCTTTGCAGACAGGAATCAAACTGTCAGGTTGTAGGTCTGTCCGAGTAGGCTAAACTAGCCTCAGCAGTTATAATCCAATAATCTCGAACCTCTGTAGTTGATTAGCAAATTACTAACTCCATATATTATGTGACCAGCTCCAAAACACAGGAAAACTACCCCCTCCCATTGGGCTAGACCCTATATATTCCCATTCTCTCATCTAAGAGGAGTCATTAATTATAATATTTTAATCATTAATTAACATAAAATTAAATAGATGAAATATTATTGTTCTAACAGTAGATGGCTCCCGCATATAGGGTAAAAATTCAAGGAAAATACTTATTTTATTTATGTTTACCCCAACATTCCTAAACTACAGTCAAGGTTATAAATTGCACTTATTTACAGAAATAAGCGATTAGCTGGGGCCTAAGCAAGTAAACTACCTTGAATCATGGAAAACATATTGATATAAAATTTCTCAGTCAGCAAGACTGAGGAAAACAAAATTCAATGTTATAATAGATGAGCCCTGGTTAGGCTTAAATAAAAAAAAACAACATTGAGTCTGTTGTGTCATGAAAAATTCATGACACAGCTAATCTAATAGCCCTATAAAAATGAAAAAAGCCCCCCAAAATAAAAAAAACCCTAGCCTAAACTAAACTGCCAATGGCCCTTAAAAGGGCCTTTTGCGGGGCATTGCCCCAAAGAAATCAGCTCTTTTTCCTGTAAAAGAAATACAAACTACCCCCCCAACAGTAAAACCCACCACCCACACAACCAAATCCCCCAAATAAAACCCTAACTAAAAAAACCTAAGTTCCCCATTGCCCTGAAAAGGGCATTTGGATGGGCATTAGCTCTATTGCGGCCCTAAGCCCTAACCTAAAAATACACCCTTAAAAAATCCTAACACTAACCCTTGAAGATCCACTTACAGTTTTGAAGATCCGACATCCATCCTCAACGAAGCCGGGAGAAGTCTTTATCCAAGCCGGGAGAAGTGGTCCTCCAGATGGGCAGAAGTCTTCATCCAGATCGCATCTTCTATCTTCATCCATCCGGCATGGAGCGGGTCCATATTCAAGACATCTGGCGCGGAGCATCCTTTTTTTTTATTTTGATAGGGCTATTAGATTAGGTGTAATTAGTTTAAATATCTCGTAATTTGTTTTTTATTTTGTGTAATTTAGTGGGGGGGGGTTGTACTAGGTACTAGGTGTAGGTAATTGTATTTAATTTATTTAATTGTATTTAATTTAGGTAATTAATTTAATTGTAGTGTAGTGTTAGGTGTTAGTGTAACTTAGGTTAGGTTTTATTTTACAGGTAAATTTGTATTTATTTTAGCTAGGTAGTTATTAAATAGTTAATAACTATTTAGTAACTATTCTACCTAGTTAAAATAAATACAAACTTGCCTGTAAAATAAAAATATTACCTAAGATAGCTACAATGTAACTATTAGTTATATTGTAGCTAGCTTAGGGTTTATTTTACAGGTAAGTATTTAGTTTTAAATAGGAATAATTTAGTTAATGATAGTAATTTTTATTTAGATTTATTTTAATTCTATTTAAGTTAGGGGGTGTTAGGGTTAAGGTTAGACTTAGGTTTAGGGGTTAATACATTTAGTATAGTGGCGGCGATGTTGGGGTGGCAGATTAGGGGTTAATAAATGTAGGTAGGTAGCGGTGATGTTAGGGGTGGCAGATTAGGGGTTAATAATATTTAACTAGTGTTTGTGAGGCGGGAGTGCGGCGATTTAGGGGTTAGTATGTTTAGTCTAGTGGCGGTGATGTCTGGAGCGCCAGATTAGGGGTTAATATTTTTATTATAGTGTTTACGATGTGGGAGGGCCTCGGTTTAGGGATTGATAGTTAGTTTATGGGTGTTAGTGTACTTTTTAGCACTTTAGTTATGAGTTTTATGCTACAGCTTTGTACAATAAAACTCATAACTACTGACTTTAAAATGCGTTAGGAATATCTTGTAATATCAGCGCTATGGAAGTCCCATTGAAAAAAGACTATACGCAATTTGCGTAAGTTGGTTTGCAGTAAGGCCAAAAAAGTGTGTGGTGCCCCTAAACCTGCAAGACTCGTAATAGCAGCGGGCGTGAAAAAGCAGCATTAGAACCTGATAACGCTGCTTTTTCAGCTTACTGCAAAACTCGTAATTTAGCCGTCTGTTAGTAATGTCATCACTTTGGTCTTTTGAATAATTATTATTTGTTGTTGGGGTTTGCGTTACTTTCTAATAATGTCTATATGCCCATATCTCTATATATATCCATATTTTCACATTTTTACAACTATGCCAATAATGTCTTAAGATTTTGAGTCCCAGTCAGCCCCATAATATTATATAATACACCTAGTATAGTCGGTGGATTATTGCCTTACTTCTTTATATATATATATATATATATATATATATATATATTTATTTACATGGGACGGTATACAGTAAGTACCTATGTTAGGCCTCCTTTAACATATGGCCTCTGTTTAGTGATTTTTTTTCTTGAATATATATATCCCTCTATGTGTATGAGGCATTACAGTTTGACATTGAGGAGACTTTTATTTTCACTGTTTACCCAATATTTCACTCTAGATGGCTATATGTAGCTACCGTTACAGTAACTATAATATTTAATATTTTCAACTCAAATATCTTTGTGTCATCTTGAGGCGATTAATTAAATATGTCTTGTCCTCTTTTTCTAGCTCCATATGCTTCAACTAGCTACAGGTTTAATTGGCTACAATGATATTTCCCATTGACAACAATAAAAGGGTTAATGGGAATTATAAGTTTTGTGCACTGGCATTGTAGTTGGTTGTAGCTATTAATCCAATAACTCTTAATCTAGGTCTGTCAGATAATCTATTGAATTAGGTTCAATGTAACTAGGTTATACCCTTTGTAACATGCTGTAAGTATCAATTGTATCATTAATGAGACATAAATGACATTATTATTTTTCACACGGTACTATAAGCAATACATACCATATGTTTAGATAAACGATAGGGCTGATACATCATATATACCTTTACCATTGAGGGTTAAATTATGTGAGTACCTTTCTGGCACCTCCTAAAAGGAGGAGTTTAGAGCCTTTAAATATTGAACACCTGTTACTTTATTTTATGTCTATGATTACGGTCTATTTGGCCAAAACCGGTCAGACGTTCTCTTTTAGTGCTCACATATATTTTTGTATGGAGTCTGCTACCATTCTTTAAAAGGAATTAATAAAGATTTTGGATTTTTTATCTTTGGTATCCTGTGGCATCTTCTATTCTTGTGTGGATTCCTTTGGGAACTTTTTTTCAATTATCTATACTATGAATCAAAAGTTAAATAATGACAGATAAATGTCTAATTATTGATATCACTACAAGAATACATAAAATGACTCAAATAGACAGTTAACAACAGAAATTGTATTTTAATTCAAATAAACATGATCCCTTTATTTCTAAATCCATTTTGATTGATAAAATAACATTTATTATAAACAATTTTAAACTCTGTGATTAGCTTGTTTCTAAGTCATTGCAGACTGACCCTTCATTAATTTATTTTTGACAGGCTTGCATTTAGCCAATCAGTGCCCTCTCCCTTGTAAATCCATGGGCGTGGTCACAATGTTATCTGAATGGGACACATGAACTTAAGCCCTCTAGATTTTGAAAATTGCAAAATGCATTTAACTAATCTTGCCATTTCAAGGATATTGATAATTGCATATGACCAGAATTAGTTTAGATATAACCGAATACCAAGAGAACAAACACAATTAGGTGTTACAAGTGACGTTTCGATATTGCAACAATTGTATTCCCTATATAATTAATGAAGGTTGGATTCCGAATAAAATGTCCCTTTAACATAAGAGGCAGACTTCATATTATGAGAAAATAACATGTGAGGCTACCTAGGATTATGACAAAAGTCATGATAGCAACATAAATACAAAAGAAAATTAAATTTAAAGATATTTCAAGTTAAATATATAAATCAAAATAAGTATTGGAATAAAAAGATTCTATTATTTGATTCACTGAGCATTTAACAAATGGGGTCATTGATTCAACCATCTAGTTTGATAGTTCCTTGATAAATGGATCAAACAGAGTTTTAAAACCTTGAATTTAATAGAAATTATAAATCATTTAGAGACATATATACCATTTTCAGAATAGTTGTTATCAAGTTATCACTTTATGGCAAATCCAAACTAGGAACTCATCTCTGCTCATTTATACATACATTTTACAAAACAATAAACTCACATGCATATTTAAGAATATGTTTTACCTTGTCAAAATTAAAAAAAATATCTGATTGATCGTATCAAAGTTATGATTTCTACTAATGAGATCCAATCTTGATTTAATATTTTACAGATATGGATATTGGTGCTGTACCCTCAACCTCGGGTTTGCCCCAGTCTGGTATGTCTCATTATACTTCACTATTGGCTTACACATTTGTACATAACATTGCCTAATACATTCACATTGATCTATATGAACATGGTTCCTATAATTAAATGTAAAGTTTATTTAAACTGAAAGATTCATTATTTGGATATATAATTCCATATTAAGCAAAATCTGAATTTACTCTTATTCTAAGATATTCTTCATAATCCTGCTATCTTTATTTGAATGTAATATTAAGGGCTGGGCCATTTTTGATTCAGCACATGGGTAGTGCTTGACAGTTGGTGACTACATGTAGACAACAATCTTAAATCGGTACACAGGTGCTGAATATAAAATGACACATCTCATTGTTTAATCTTATAATTAAGATAGCAAGAGAATGAAAAGTGTTCAAAGTGTTAATTGTCCACCTGGATTGATTAGGAAACAGGGACAAATCTATATTTTGAAATGTTTGATTGATGAATATGATAAGAATCGGATGTATAATCTTTTAAAAAAATAGTACATCTGTGAAAAACATAATTTTCTACTCTATCACCTTAATGAAATATTACATTTGATTTTCATATAAGTGGTCTAGTCTTCCCATTTCAATTAATTTGATTTAGACTTGTTTAATATAAATTATTTTTTAAATGCAAAATATGTATTTTTAAAGCATATGTACAAATTGTGTTACATAATTTATATTTATATCATTAATAGTTGAAATTAGTTTGACAATCCCTGAGGATCTAGGACCAATCCAGGCCGGCATGAGCAGGATGATGGTAAGTTCATTTACTCATTCATACATCATTAAAGGTATCTTACCAAAATATTTGATGATCATGATTATGATGGAGCAATTAATTTGAATAAACATTATAATGTACTTCTCTAATAATATATATTTATTTTAGTATTTTAATTGTAAAATCTCAAAGCTTCTTAGTCTACACTTCTGTGCTTCAGAACATGGATAGCATATAGTGATTTTTGTATACATTTAGACAACAATCATCGACCAATGTACACATGATAAGCATTAAATGTTCTGTGTACTATGCTTTTGTTCCTGATTTCACCAATAATAATTACATTTAAAAATTATTACTCTAAAATGATATATTTAGTTAAAATTCCATGCTCCATCTGAATAATGAAATTCAAAAATTTGGTTCAGTATCTCTTTAATACAACATTATTGTGTGTACTTGAGCACCAGTAACACGTTTTAAAATATTAGATTTTAACGTGTACACAACATATTATGTTTTAGAGATCTGGATGTTATATGTGTGACGGAGGAGAATGTGGTTCCCTTGGGGTCTGATGGTACGTCAAAAATATATATTCCAACATGTATATAACGTGTATTTTAGTGAAAATAATTATTTTTATACAAATACAGTCTACACCTTGCTCCTGTTATAAAATATTATCACATTTTTTATAAAATACACTAATGACCCCCTTTTTATATCATGCAGCAGGAACATCAAAATTTAATATTTTAATTATTTAGGTATAAATTGACATGGGTGACATAATGATGTCACATGCATATTACATCCAATCCCACTATAATCATATTATTATTGTACAGACTGTCATTGCTATTCATCTGAGTGCCTAGATGCAGACCATCTCGTGATGTCATCAGTGGTCTGAGATTGTCAGCCATTTCTAAGTATACATAAAACATAATCATGTTGAAATTCCTTACCTTAATTTCATGATGCACTAGAATTTTTGTATATTCCTCTCAAGTTTGATTTTAACATGATTTATGTGTAGACTGTCCATTTCACTAAGACAAACATTAATATTTCTATTAAATAAAGTTTTCAAGTCTGAATGTGTCTATTAATATTGGGTTGACATACATTGAATCCTAATGTAAAATATATATTCAGAGAACAGACTATGAAAATGTAATGTCATTCTATTCTTAATAGTTAATAGGAAAGGTACTGTTTACTGTGTAAATGTTTTGAATAGTAAATGATTGATCCATCAATGTTTAAATAAATTA
This sequence comes from Bombina bombina, assembly GCF_027579735.1. Classification (NCBI taxonomy): domain Eukaryota; kingdom Metazoa; phylum Chordata; class Amphibia; order Anura; family Bombinatoridae; genus Bombina; species Bombina bombina. Next base: position 664,021,087 of record NC_069504.1, on the reverse strand, counting down.
TATTTAACCTTACCAAGCCAATCATCTTTTTTTTTCAATATATTCTTTATTAGTTGAGGCACATTTGAGATAATACAATCATATTTCAGAGACATGGTCATCTTAAGACTTGCATCACTTTTTGTTTCCAATTAGAACAAGACATATATATTTATACAAACAAAAAAAAAATTAAACATCATTCTGCTTTCAAATTTTTCTCCCATTATTTATCTATCTTTCTACCCATATGTGCTTCTCGTGTTTTTATTTATATAAAACAATTTCAACGGGAAGAGAAAAAACAAGAACTAAAAAAAAAAAAAAAAAAAAAAGGGGGGAACCCTCCCCTTCACCCCCACATCGAAGCCTCTCCCATCTTGACATAAAGTATAACTCCTTTACCCTAGAGTCTCCAGAATATACAGCTGACCTTAATATTTCAAAATCCCTTTCTCACTAATACTTCATCAATTAGGGTATTAAACTTCTCTAGATGAAGAGTACCAATTTACTGGAAATATGTATAATATAGCTAGCTCTGCAAATGTCTCAGAGCTTAAAAACAGATACAGTATTTGTTTCTGAATCTGTAATGTATACGTTTTAATTATAGGTAACCAGCCTGATATAAATCTTTTTATTTTATGTTCCTTAACACTCTTCATATGAAATGATTCAAATACAATATGATTTTGAATTTCCTTAATTATCCTGGCCAATGAGGGTGCAGCTGTAGATTTCCAATTTTTTACGATCAAATGTCTTACCAGTAGTATAAGCGTATTTAATATTTTAACTTGTATTCCTAGCTCAGTTGTATATCTTTTTAAAAACATAACTGTTTCCATGTCTATATATATATTTGAGTTGTAAAGTTTATTTATCCAAAAAACTACCTTCTCCCACACCTGCTTCATTTTAGGACAGAGATAAAACATATGACAAATATCTGCCTTCAAGAAATTACAGCGTGGGCAGCTAGCCATTTATAGTGGATACATTTTTGCTAGACGAGCTGGCGTTATATAAAAGTTATTGATAAGTTTAAAATGGGATTCTTTCCAGCTCATAGATATAGCTAACTTCCTTGTAGTCAAGAAGCTTGCATTCATTCTTGATAAATCTAAATTAGGAAAATTAAATTTCCATTTATCATAGGTTTTATTCAAAGAGATAAGGCTTTGCTTAGCAAGTAAAATATCATATAGCAAAGAGATAGACGTAGAGCCTGCTGTGTATTGATGTATATATACTTTAATATCTGTCCATTCCTTAGATTGATTCCTATCCTTTCTCATATCCTCTATATAATGTCTTACTTGTAAATAGGCAAAAAAACTAGTTCTGGGTAATTCAAATTGTAATAAGAGGGTTTCAAAAGATACAACACACCAGTCATTCGCTAATAATTGACCAATATATTTCAAACCTTTATCTGACCATTTTCTAAAGATATCTTGATTAATTCCGGGTGTGAAGCTTGGATTACCCATAATAGGAAGGTAATCTGAATAATATGGATCGATATCCAGTATACTACACAATTTATACCAGGCTATAATAATATAATAATATTAAGCAATCTACATTCATCGAAAGTACTTTCAAAGGGCAATGTAAGATTGCTTTCAGAGAAAAAGGATATACAAAAAAACTCTCAATATCATTCGATGAAACCATATTTATATCTATCATCCACTCAATTGCTACTTTAGATAAAAAGGCTATATTATAAAGATGAATATCTGGTAATGCAAGACCTGCCATTCTATAGGGTTGGGTCATCTTTTTTTAACGCTATTCTTGGTTTCTTGTCTTTCCAGATAAAGTTAGAAAAAGAAGAGTTAATTCTCCGTCGGTCCTGGCTATTAATAAAAAGAGGAAGGTTTTGCAGAAGATATAATAATCTGGGGAAAACAATAGTTTTAATTAAATTTACTCGGGCTGACATTGAGAGGGGAAGAGATACCCATAACTTTAAGTCCACAATAATTTTTTAAATCAAGGGACAAAAATTTTCTGCATACCATTTATTGGGATTGGGACTAAGCTTAATGCCTAAGTAATTAAGGGTTTCTGTGGTATTAAACGGGATCTGTTGCAAACTGGTATTAGTTTTATTTAACCACATAATTTCACTCTTATTACAATTTATATTATACCCAGAAAACGATGCAAAAAACTGTAAGGTGTCTACTATTAATGGGATTGAATGGGTAGTGTTCTGGAGAAAAATCAATAGGTCATCAGCGTACAGCAGTATTTTTAGCCTACTCGCTCCTAGCTTTATTTCTGATATTATATCCCTAAGCCATATTGCTAGAGGCTCTACGGCTAAATTAAACAATAATGGCGATAGCGGGCAGCCCTGTCTCGTACCTCTACCCATTATAATTTTTGACGAAAGAGACCCGTTCATCAGCAAATAGGAAATAGGATTCTTATAGAGATTATGTATAAAACACAGAAATTGGTTATGGAATCCAAATTGTGATACTGAGCTGAATAGATATTCCCAATTAATCGACTCAAACGCCTTTTCTGCATCAAGTGTAAGGATTGCTAGATCCTGAGTCAATTGGGGATTCCTTGTTCCATTTATAGACCATATGTTATCCATATATGTAACAAGTTTTCTAATATTTTTCGAGGAGTTCCTATTTATCATAAAACCAGTTTGATCTGGGTGGATGATGTCAGTGAGACAATGCGCAAGCCTACCAGCTATTATAGAAGTTAATATTTTACAATCCGCATTTAACACTGATATAGGCCTAAATGAGGCAGGGTCTTCCGGGTCTTCCTTTTTTTAAATATTAAAGATATGTTAGCTGCTGAAAAATAATTTGAAATAGGCTTATTTAAAATGAAATAATTATTATAAAGCTTTTGTAAAGTAGGTGATATGTCCTCCATTAAAATTTTCAGATATTCTACTGGGAAGCCATCTGGGCCTGCGGCTTTATTCAATTTTGCTTTTTTTATTGCCTCAGTCACTTCTTCCAGTGATATAGGAGCGTTTAGTAAGGTTACATTTTCCTGAGTTATTTTCGGGATTTGGATTTTAGCCCACAATTCTTCCTGATTTGCTAAATCGCTTTTTTTCTCAGAATATAAATTCTGATAATAATCATAAAAAAAACCTCATAATATCTGCGTTATCCGTAAATCTTGTCTCCCTCTCTTTGACTGCAAGTATATAGTTTTTTTTTTCTATTTCTAACTAACATTGCTAAATATTTGGCTGAACATCCATGAAAAGCCCTAAAATGCTGTCAGGTATATTGGCATATGTTCTGCTGTACCTTTAATTCCGGATCTAGTATTACATATCACCCTATTTAAGTCAGCCTCTTCCTCCTCTCATTGCTTGGTATTACGTTTTGCCTGCTTCTGGTAGCTGAACAACTTCCTAAGCCTACTCCTTACTGCTGATACGCAGTCCTCCTCTACAGCATACAGACTTCTGAACTGGATACCGGATCTTCACCAAATCACTCCACGGTGACGTCACACGCCAACCACGGATTAAACGGAGCTCCACATTTCTCTCCCTCCTTTACCGGATCTTCCTAAACCTGCAGGGCTACCAACCTACCGGATTATCCTCCTATTGAACTAGGACTCAGTTCCTCTCAGGTACCTGTGTTTCTATTGCAATCTTAAATAAACTGGATAAATTGTAACTTCAATTGTTACTATCTAAAACATACTGATCTGCTATGAAAACTTAAGATCCTTACTTAAAGTTATCTTGTATTTATTAGCCTCATATATTTTATAAATTCTCAAGCCTGTGAACTTATTCATACGTTCTACCTTTTTTTCTTATTTTTGTGACATGTCATATTCTGCTGTACGCTATACACAAACAGTTATTTCAGCAGGTTACTGTGTGAGACGCACTGCTGCATTGTAATCAGTGTATAACATACACATGAGGCAGCTATAGAGCACTCTTCACATATATGACCTCAGACTAAATCCAGCTACCTGAATTAATTGTGTTTAGCTGTATCCAGGTGGATATACATGTTAAACTACATTAACTCTTTGCTACATTCCAATTTTATTAAGAAACTATATAATAATCTCAGCAGCTGCGGTCTTATTCTTACACTATGTTTTATTATCTGAAACGCTTAGTGTATTTGACTGAACCTGACAGAATACCAAGCCCTGATACTATGGACCCAGCTGAGATGACAACTCACATGCAGACACTTAAACAGAGGGTTGATTTACTTACAGAGGGGTTAACCACGCTTAAAGCTGAGAATGATGCCCTTAAGGCTTATATTAAGGATTATATTGATCCTAAGATACATACATCAGAACCACATGTGAGTTTACCAGAGAAGTTTACTGGTGATAGGTCTCAGTTTAGAGATTTCAAAAATGCTTGCCTTTTGCTTTTTACATTGAGGCCCCAGTCATACCCCAACGATAGGATCTGTGTTCTCACAGTGATTTCCTATTTAAGAGGAGAGCCCCGTTCATGGGCCAATAGTTTTTTTGAGACAAATGAAGCCATACTCAATTCTCTAGATGGGTTTTTCACTGCTATGAGTCAATTATATGAAGACCCTTTTAAGCAACAGACAGCTGAGACAGCACTCAGGGCTTTAAAACAAAAGAAGAGAATCGTAGAAGAGTACATCACTGATTTCAAAAGATGGGCTAAAGATTCCCAATGGAATGATGTATCTCTTAAAAACCAATTCAGAATTGGCCTTTCTGAATCTATTAAAGATGAGTTATCCCGCATAGACTTGCCCCCCACATTAGAAGGTCTCATCAACCTTAGCATCACCATTGATAGACGCCTCAGAGAGCGCATGCATGAAAGGTCATATCAGGACACCCACCTTAAAAAACACATCACAACCACATCTACTCATGTCACCAGCAAAACATACGCAGAACCCATGGACATAGGTTTCGTGAAAGGACCCCTTACATTCCAAGAGAAAAACAGAAGAAGAGAGAATAACCTATGCTTGTACTGCGCTTCTCAAGACCATACAGTCAGAGACTGTCCCTCTCTTCAAAGACAACTGAAGGGTAAGGAAGATTCTATAACCTCTTGTTGCAATACCTATGACTCCACAACTACATACTGTAAACTCACTCTTCTATTACAGTGGGATCTCCTACGCGTCAACGTTCCAGCAATAATTGACTCTGGTGCAACAGCATGTTATATAGATAAGGATTTCACAGAATTAAATAAAATACCACTGGTGCAGAAAAAGTCTCCTATTCTTTTGCGTGGTATTGATGGTAACGTTATAACCTCAGGTTCTGTTATATACCAAACTATACCACTACTGGTTTCCACTAGCAACCATCATAGGGAATATATCTCATTTGATGTAATAACCTCACCAGTCTCTCCTGTAATTCTAGGTTTAACATGGTTAAGCTTACACAATCCACTTATATCGTGGACTGATCTTTCCCTTACCTTCAATTCAAAATACTGCACTACAACATGTTTTCCCATAAGTATTCTACTTACATCTCAAGCTACACCTGAATTTCAAATTCCTGCCGAATATAGCGATTTTTCAGATTTATTCAATAAAACTGAATCTGAAAGTTTGTCCCCACACAGGAAGTATGACTGCCCTATAGACATACTTCCTGGTGCTGAGATTCCCTGTGGGCACATTTTTCCCCTCTCCACAACTGAACTTAAACATTTGAAATCTTACTTAGAGGAAAACCTCAGGAAAGGGTTTATCCGCCCCTCTACCTCGCCGGCGGGAGCCGGAATTTTCTTTGTGAAAAACAAAGACGGCTCCCTAAGGCCCATTATAGACTACCGGCAACTCAATAAAATCATGGTAAAGAATAGGTATCCATTGCCCTTAATTCCGGAACTCATTGAGAGACTGGAAGGGGCAAAATACTTTACCAAGTTGGACCTTAGAGGGGCGTATAATTTGATTAGAGTAAGAAGTGGGGATGAGTGGCTAACGGCGTTCCGGACAAGATACGGTCACTATGAATATACGGTCATGCCGTTCGGGCTCTGTAACGCCCCGGCCACTTTCCAGCACCTGATTAATGATTTATTCAGAGACGTTCTAGATGTCTTCATAGTTATCTATCTAGACGATATTTTGATATACTCCAAGAACATTACCGAACATATACTACACGTCAGACAAGTTCTTTCCAGATTAAGAGATAATCACCTCTATCTCAAACCTGAAAAATGTATTTTTAACACCCAAAGTATAGCTTTTCTAGGTTATGTAATTACCTCCTCAGGTATCTCTATGGAGGAAACTAAAATGCAAACTGTAAAGGATTGGCCTAACCCTAAATCAAGAAAAGAGATCCAACGTTTTTTGGGTTTTGCAAATTTTTATCGCAAGTTTATAAAAAACTTTTCTAAACTCACTAAACCTCTTACTACATTAACAAAAACCACAGTACCATTCAATTGGAACCAAGAAGCACAAAAGGCATTTGATTTTCTGAAAACGAAATTTACCACCGCACCCATACTTAGATTCCCTAACCCAGACCGCCAATATGTTCTAGAGGTTGATGCTTCAGACGTTGCTGTGGGTGCTGTTCTTTCAGAACGCGAAGATATCAAACAACCTTTACACCCAGTTGCTTTTTTTTCTCGTACTCTAAGCTCAGCAGAACAGAACTATCCTATCGGGGATAAAGAATTATTGGCCATTAAGCTCTCCCTTGAACATTGGAGGCACCTCCTGGAGGGCACTATTGTTCCTATATTGATCTATACAGATCATAGAAACTTGCAATACCTCAAATGTACAAGAACACTCTCTGCAAGACAAGTCAGGTGGAATCTGTTTCTCTCTAGATTCGATTATCAAATAGTTTACCGCCCAGCGAATAAAAACCATAAAGCTGATGCCCTCTCCAGATTACCTATGTATACACGATACCAGACACCGGACCAAAGTTTGATACCAAAAGAAAGATTTATATCCTTTGTTTGTGATTCTAAACTACAGTTACTACTAGAACAAGCAGAAGATCAAAGTAAGCCACTAGCCCTCTTGAATAGGAAAAACGATGGGCTCTACTACTATCAAGATAGGTTGTATATTCCACCTAAACGACAACAAAAGTTACTTCAGACTGCTCATGAATCATTGATAGCCGGACACCCAGGGGTTAAAAAGACCCAAGAGCTCATAAGTAGATCTTATTGGTGGCCTACACTGAAGGACGATGTTAGGACTCACGTCACCTCGTGTCATAATTGCACGGTTTCCAAATCCACAAAACAGGCACCTTACGGGCTTCTGCTACCACTCAGTACACCTTCTAAACCATGGTCTCAAATCGCAATTGATTTTATTGTAGATCTACCACAATCTAACAACAACAATACTATATTAGTGGTAGTAGACTTGTTCAGCAAGATGTCTCATTTCATCGCATATCACAAATTACCCACAGCTATGGAAACCATTCATCTACTTATCACTCATGTTTTCAAATTACATGGTCTCCCAAATTCCATTCTTAGTGACAGAGGAACTCAATTCTCCAGCAGATTATGGACAGAATTTTGTAAAATATTTAATATCGAGAAAAAACTCACAACCGCAGGACACCTCCTTCTTACACCATCGGAGACCTTGTATGGTTGTCCACCAAGAATCTTAGACTTAACACCCCCACCAAAAAGTTTTCTCCTTTATACATTGGTCCATATCCGATAACTCAGGTCATCAATGTCAATGCTGTTAGACTTAAGTTACCGGACAATATGAAAATTCATCCTACGTTTCATGTGTCACTCCTCAAGCCATATAAAGCTTTAAGAAACTTTCTATCTGATAGCACCACTCCTCGAGTCTCCATAGATCCGGATACCGAATACGAGGTTCGGACCATTTTGGACTCCCGACGTTTTCGTGGTACCCTGCAATATCTGGTTAGTTGGAAGGGTTACTCCTCGGATCATGATTCTTGGGAACCTGCTAGTAATATCTCTGCTCCCAGGTTGCTGTCCATCTTCCATCGCAGGAACCCCGAACGTCCTCGCCCCTGAGCACCGGTGTTGCTCTTTGTTGGGGGGATACTGTCAGGTATATTGGCATATGTTCTGCTGTACCTTTAATTCCGGATCTAGTATTACATATCACCCTATTTAAGTCAGCCTCTTCCTCCTCTCATTGCTTGGTATTACGTTTTGCCTGTTTCTGGTAGCTGAACAACTTCCTAAGCCTACTCCTTACTGCTGATACGCAGTCCTCCTCTACAGCATACAGACTTCTGAACTGGATACCGGATCTTCACCAAATCACTCCGCGGTGACGTCACACGCCAACCACGGATTAAACGGAGCTCCACATTTCTCTCCCTGCTTTACCGGATCTTCCTAAACCTGCAGGGCTACCAACCTACCGGATTATCCTCCTATTGAACTAGGACTCAGTTCCTCTCAGGTACCTGTGTTTCTATTGCAATCTTAAATAAACCGGATAAATTGTAACTTCAACTGTTACTATCTAAAACATACTGATCTGCTAAGAAAACTTAAGATCCTTACTTAAAGTTATCTTGTATATATTAGCCTCATATATTTTATAAATTCTCAAGCCTGTGAACTTATTCATACGTTCTACCTTTTTTTCTTATTTTTGTGACATGTCATATTCTGCTGTACGCTATACACAAACAGTTATTTCAGCAGGTTACTGTGTGAGACGCTCTGCTGCATTGTAATCAGTGTATAACATACACATGAGGCAGCTATAGAGCACTCTTCACATATATGACCTCAGACTAAATCCAGCTACCTGAATTAATTGTGTTTAGCTGTATCCAGGTGGATATACATGTTAAACTACATTAACTCTTTGCTACATTCCAATTTTATTAAGAAACTATATAATAATCTCAGCAGCTGCGGTCTTATTCTTACACTATGTTTTCTTATCTGAAACGCTTAGTGCATTTGACTGAACCTGACAAATGCATATTAAGTCTAGTGTTCTCCTCTTGAGCTTTTTGTTCTAATAATATATCCCTTTCCTGCCGAGCCTTAATATATTTTCCTCAATTTTCATTACTATGATTATTAAAAAATCTCCTATATGCATTCCTGACACAATTCATCATTTGCTTTTCAATCGAATTTGCTTTTTTCTTTCTAGCATAGACATAAGCACTAATCTCTCCTCTTAAAACAGTCTTAGAGGCCTCCCAAAAATTTTCAATCGGATTATACTGCGCTATATTCAGTGTACAATAATCTTTCCACTTCTGTCTTAACCAGTTATTAAATCTAAGATTATTATATAGATATCTAGGGAAGTAGAAGGTATTTACTTTGTCTTTAGCTTTACCCAATGTATCAAAATGAAGCGATATAATAGCATGATCGGAGATAATTATGTCGTTTATGGACGCCTGAGATTTAACAATAGACAGGGATTCTGAAATAAGAATATAATCTATTCGTGAAAAAGTTTTAAAGGACTTAGATTCGCAAGTGAATTTAATTTTATCAGGATTCTTAGCCCTCCAAATATCGATTAATTTTAAATGAGTACAGAAATTTTTAAAATATTTAGCCTGTTTATTATATCGGACACGATGATCTACGTTAAATCTCTCTACGTCAGGATATAAACACATATTAAAATCTCCAGCTACAATGAGATTATATTTAATATATGGAAATAATTTAACTTTTATATTATCCCAAAAAAAGGGGGAAAATCCATTAGGCCCATATATATTACATAATATTAATTTTGTATTATTTATTTGGACTTGTGCAATAATATATCTAGCCTCTACATCTAACTCAATGCTTGTGACACTATACGTCAAATCTTTATCAAACAGAATCGCCACCCCACTTTTTCTACCTACACTGGGGGCTCCTATAACTTCTCCCACCCATTTTGATTTCAGCTTAACCATTTCACTATCTTTTAAGTGGGTTTCTTGGAGGAAAGCAATACTTGGTGTCAATTTACCTAACATTTTTATAATCAGTTTACGTTTAGCCGGGGAAGAAATACCCCCCCACATTCCAGGATAATATCTTAAAATATTTACAAAACTCTATCATAGACCCAAAATTAGAATCCTATCTTCCAGAACGCAGGGGGGGAGGGGAAAAAAAAAAAAGAAAAAAAAAAAAAAGAAAGAAAGAAAGAAAAAAAACAACATACAGGGATATAAAATAAAATCCATATAACCTTACAAATCTTTATCTTAATTTTTACTGCTATTGGAGTCTCTCTCTAGTTCTGTAGATAATCAAGATTAGCTATGAAATCCTTAGCTTCAGTTATAGTGTTTAAGTTTTTCTTTATAACATTCCTTTTCTATAATAAGTCTAGCAGGATAAACCATGTGTGCTTTTATACCTTTATCTATCAGTTGTGAGCAATAGGGAGCCATATTTCTCCTCTTTGAGGAAGTCTCATTCGAAAAATCTTGAAATATAAAAACTCTTGTACTGGCAATAGTGAATATGTCAATTTTCCTATACAACTTGAGCAACTCAACTTTATCTTGAAACCTCAAAACCTTAAATAAGCACACTCTATTTCTTAAAGAGCCATCTTCGTTATATTTCCTTGGACCTACCCTGTGTGCTCTTTCTATCTGCAAAGGTAATTTAGCGGGAGGAAATCCCAATAACTGGGGTAAAATGCTAGAAGCAAAATTCAGCATATTTTCAAACTCTGCTGTCTCTGGGAGACCTACTACTCTTAAATTATTCCGCCTGGAGCAATCCTCCATATCCTCAAGGCGAGATTGTAAATTTTTGATCTTGGAATCTTGTTTGGCTAATATATTATCATGGTTATTTACCAAGTCTTCCACATCCGAAATTCTATTTTCCGCTTCTGTTAAAATTGCTTTACTTCAGTAGTAAGCATATCTAAATTTATAGAGATATTAGAGAGATCTTTTTTAATTGCCTCAAATTGAGGTGTAAAAAGCAAATTTATTTGAGCTATCAATATTTGAGGATCATTTAAGGATTCATTAGTAGTCTCAAGACTGAGCTCTGGCATTTTATTACCTTTCTTTTCTCTTGATTTGGAAGGCATTATTGGTGAGCTTTGTCTGCCTTGTGTGACAAACCTTTCCAAAGAAGAAAGAATAATAATAGAAATAATTGGGTGATAGTAAGGTAATCGTGGGATTACTAACGTATAGTGAGTGAAAGTGAATGTTAAGTGGCTAAGTGTATAATGTGCAATCCTTCTAAATAACTAAATATGTGGATACAAGAAAAAAAAAAAAAAAAAAGAGTGAAAAAGTGTATCAGAGACTGAAAATTACATTCAAATTATTAAATAGTGTTACCGTGAAGTGCTAGTGCGTGCAATATATACAGACAAGATTAATAACTAAACAAAAGAATCAATGCTAACAACCTTTAAATGCCAGAGACCAGGCCTGAGATTCAAAACTACTACTACTCCCTCCTATTTAGAACAATATTTGAAACAGATGCAGAAACAATGTATCAGTATTAACTATGCAACAGAGTTATAACAGTCCAAGAAAATAAAAGAAAAAAAAACAAAAAAAAAATCAGAAACTTTTTACCAACCACCCATAAGCTTCTGAATAGCAAAACAGGACAGTATTATGCAAAAAATGATGTTATTTGTTTACACTGCTTCACCTCTCTTTATCTAGCTATATTAGCAAGAGTCAACAAAATAATATAGCTCTCCTTTTTTTTTCTTTCTTTCTTCCTTTCCTTTCTCTTTTAAACACCCTATAAGTTACAAGGCTTAATATGCAACATACTTTTTCCCCAAGAAAGAAAAAACAATTTCTACCAGGTCTCGAATATCTGCTGGAAAAAATTAGTCTACTATAAGTGTCCAACACATTTACATCGATGCTGCCAAACACCTTGCCTTTGTATTGCTTAATTTAGCAGTATTAGGTTTTCCTCTTTAGGCGTGTATACTGCCAATATTAATGGCTTCACCACACTTTACCATTTATACCCCAAGATATTCTCCAAAGGCAGCTAAAAAATGTCCCAATAAGGGGGGGAGGAGCCAACTCTGAGGCTGAACGGTCGCACATCGCAACAGCTCCAGCTAACCATAATATAAAGATCAAGTTTGGCGACCATTCAGATCCTCTAGAATACATTATTTCTGTGAATTGAAGACCCAGTTATCTTCAGAGCTTGACACTTTAAAGTGTGGGACGCTTTGTGTTTGATATTTTGCTGCCTTGATATCGGGCCTTTTGCTGTACGCTAACTTTGGGAGCAGCCATGTTTTCTTCCCATGTGGGGACCGAAGTAAAGAGAGCATCTAGCTACTTGGCGCCTTACAGACAGCGGGACCAGATGCAGCTTCAAGCCCTCAGCATAGACATTTCAGCATATATTCTTATGGAACTTGGTAACCTCCTAGCTGAATACCGAGCAGGCTTTGATAACGCACTCAACTGTGCACTCCAGACAGCAGACACAGTTTCTGACATTGCTAGATTGGATGGAGATGCCGAGAAACTTGAGACTCTACACTTTAATACTCAGCCTGCTGCGCTAAACACATTGACCCAAACAAACATTCACAGCGATATACACTTATCATGCCTGCCTAATTTAACAGTCAACCCTCAGCTGCCTGCAGTGTTACTCATCCGGGAACAGCAACTAACGTCGCAGAGACATAAACACAGTATTAGATTTCAACGCAGAGCCATCCAGAAGCGGAGCATAGTAGCGCATGCAGATGCCATAGGGGCTGAGCCTCCTAACATAAGAATATCTCTCCTAGGCAAAGGCTCTCGCACAGAAACGCGGGACACCTTTAGCACAGCTCGCTCCCATGAGATTTCGAGACGAATCCGGCGAGTGCAACTACTTACAGTTCCTTCTTGTTATGCAGAGCAGTCCCTGGTGCCCGTCATAGAGGTAGCATTTCTTGCTTTGCACTCTGTCCGGGCCTTGCTGCGGAAACACTGTGAGTTGGTGAGACCTACCGTCCTAAGGCTACGAAATTCTGAACGCTTCCCTGCTTATGCAGCAGTGCCCCACTCTGAAAAGGGGAGCCAGCCTAGAGCTAATGTGAGATTTGGGGAGCGGAGAGTTGGTGTGGGGTAAGACTGTGCTTCTCATCGTCCCTACATTCTTCCTCTCAATAACTTCCTCCTGCAACCTAGTATGATTCTATCCCAATTTTAGGAACTTTATATAAAGACTCTGTGTTCTGACTTAATATGTTTAATTACCTGTAGTTATATAGCTCTAGATATATATCAAAGTTACCTATGTGTTAATAGAGCATGGACAGACTCATATTGTATACACTGAGGATGTTTTTGTTTTGTTTGGTTGTACCCTTAGGGGCTATAGGCCTGTTTGGTTGAGTTCTATGCATCTCCACGATTTTTGTGATTTTAATCATATACTGCTTTAAATATGTTGTATAGATCATAATATTTTGCGCATGAAGCACAAACACTATGTGGCTTGTAATCAGATACTACCATGTTAGGGTGCTATATTGTTAATTTGACTCCTATATTCTACACAGATTTCTGCCTCTTTATGCCCATTACTCTATATATATAAGCCCCTTATTGCTTATCTGCACCTACCATGTTATAAATATATTTTAAACACCGCGCTGCATAATCATTCTATGTCTGCAATTCATATATGTGGCATCCTGCTGCCAGCGGCCGGGGCGGCGGGATGCTTATATCTCACAAATATATAGATCCATAGCATAATTTTGGACATAGTTTTCCACCAGAATGCAAATTATCACACTTGAGTAATGTTTATACTGTGCTTTACGGTAGAGCTCTAGCCATGTTTCCAATATTTAATTTACAACTGTTGCATAACCACGGCAAACGCATGTGATCTCACTATTAATTTTATTCGACCATATATACAGAAGTGATGGAATCATAATATATATAAATACCTCCACTATGCGTAGATTACTATTGCACTAGGATATCCTGTTTACCAACGTAGGCTGGTCCTGCGTTAGCATCTAGTTACATATTTCCTACCCTTATATTCAATACCAGTGTTGCATAATTCTTGTAACCTGAGTCAGCTTAGACTCTTGGATCTCAGCGAGCAGAATTAAGCCTTAGCCTAAGCCCATCTAGTCCCCCGTATAGATATAATGCTTTGCTCTATCGTAATCTGTTTGCTCCTCTAATCTACTTAAATTCCCACCTCCTCCCCCCCATCCCCTCACCCCACATAATATGCCTCCTATTACAGGAGGACTAGATACGCGGTTTCCCTCGCATATGCCGCACCTTATTTACCTTTTTTGTTAGCAAAATCTTGCAGTTTGTCATTATACTCAGCTTCATTTTCCATATAATCTCTGCAAGATTGTACAAATATACTTATATCTCTGCACATAACAATGTTATACCTATAACACCTACCCTATCATATGCACTATTCACATAAGCATGAGATAAAATTATATAAAATCGAGGTCTACTAATGAGATCCATCAGCGGTCTCCTTTGTTTGCATATGCCTTCTTGCATCTTAATGCTGTGATGGCCCAAGAGTGGCCTAGGTTTGTACTTAGAAGGCATCTACATGGTTGGCATCCTAAGTATCCCATGCTTGCATGATATGTAATTTGTTACAATTGTGTTTTCTTTACGTGTATCCTGTTTCTTTTGTAACACTAATCCTTACTGTATGTGACATGCAATGCAAGTGCTTATCTTTATGTTTCATGTATGCCTTAAATATACCTCAATAAAAACTATTATTTAAAAAAAAATAAAAAAAAAAATGTCCCAATAAAAAAAAAGAAAAAATGTCAATACTTGCGCTCCAAGGGATCAATAAGTTATTTCAACCGGGCTATCGTTTTCCATTATGACTCCATCAGGCTGCCATTTGCTCAGGTATGACACTGTAAGCCTGTTTTGACCAAGCAGATCCCTGATAATACCTGTGACTGGATGCTCCTGCACCTAGGTATAGCGATAATGTTCCTGAAGCTGGGCGTTTTCTGCGAGGTTGGAGCGTGAAGCTCGGATCCCTCCGGGCGTCAGCAGCTCCCTCCTCCCACAGTAAAGCGTCAATAATGATGTGCTCAAAGCCTCCAGGCGTCGGCAGCTCTTTACTTCCATGGAACAGCCTCGCTAATATCGCAAAGCCCCGTCTTGTTCCTATAGCCAGTTAATGGATCTGGGGAGTGAACCTCAGCTGTCTCCGGGCGTCGGGAGCTCCATCCTCCAATCGCTCCACCTAGGGAATATGTACTCAGTGAGTACGTCCTCTGCAGTAATTGCAGTATATTTTCCAGCTGAGGGGACAACTAAAGATAGCCGGTCTCACAAACGCGGCTGTTTGAAAAAACAATGTTCACTCTCTCAGGTTATTGCCCTAAGGCTCCAGCAGTCTTACTTCCGCGCCTAGAGCATCAGGCAAGATGCGGTATAGCCGCAGGCCATTAACGGCCATGTAGGTTTTTCCAGCTCAAGTGCAGGTAATTACACTCCGTATCGCCACTGAAGTAACAACCCCAGAAAAGCAACAAACTTCTGCGGGCTATGTGGCTATGAGCTTAGGGGTAGTTTTCCCTCATGCGTTCACCTGAACGCCGACCTGGAGCAGGTGTATCATAGCTCCACCCCTTCCGGATACCTCAAGAACTCACCAAGCCAATCATCTTAATATATTTTGTCATCAGTGATTACCTTGTTTCAAAGCATATGTAGAGTGCATGTTAATATTTGTTCATATGACACACTTCCATATTATCCAATTAGTGGACTCTCATAAGTCAATCCACGGGCATGTGTCTAAGAGTACTCTATGTTGTGCACATTAAATAACGCACTCTATATGTGATCCAATGCCAAGTACATCACATAAGATATGGACCTCTATGACTTTTCAATATCAAATGCATCCATGTATTGATATATATATATACAGTATATATATATAATCAAAAAGAGAAATGTAATATTGTAAATTCATATAGAAGAACACATAATGTGGACTTTGCAACATATGCTTATTAATGGATGGATCAAATGTTCAAGAAAACGTGAGGAAACATTAGAGTTTCAAGGATACATTTAAACAGATTATAAATGATACTTTCTTCAAATCAGTTAAGACCTTTAAAAATAGTCATTATTGTTACCTTGTCAAATTTTTGAGAAAATAAAAATAATTACATATTTCAAATGATGAAGATTATTAATTTGAAATGTTAAAAATATATTTTTATATAATATATGTATTTTAATCATTGTATTATATATTTCAGATGGACCATCCACTTCTGGGCATCACCCTGCCACACCTTTCCCCCTCTGCCCCCCTCTCCGCTCTTCCCGTCATTCCCGTCCTGCCCTTACAAAGCTGTCCCACCTGTCGTTCGCTGAAGCCAAACCCTTCATGATCCAACCCAACCTCAGCCACCTGCTTATGTCCATCCTTCCCCTCATGCCCCTGCCCCACCTGTGCCTGCCCCACCTGTCCAGGCCCCACCTGTGCCTTCCCCACCTGTCCAGGCCCCACCTGTGCCTTCCCCACCTGTCCAGGCCCCACCTTCCTCAGCTGGCCTTGCCCCACCTTTCCCCATCCATCCTCCCCACAACTCCTTTTCCATGCTCCTCCCCTTCCTCTGCCTGTGTATCCTGTTCTCCTTCCCAGGCACAGATTTAAGTTGCATTCAAAATAAACATTAGACCATACATTCTTAAAGGAAAATTATACCGAAATGTAATTTTAATTGAGATTTTTATTTTGAAAACTTTATTTCTGATATGAATCTTAATGTTTCATATTTACATTCTTGAACATTATCATCAACATGTTTTTTCAAAAATATGATATTGGATAGATTTTGCATATGAATTATGTAAATATGCATTTTCTTTGCTTTTTATTTTATCACAGCCCCATTTCATGTGTGTCTTAAACTGGCGAAATAATGATTTGTCTATATAGTTATTATTTTAGTTTATCTAAATGGTTTATCTATGAAGAACTAATTTAATGTGCAATTCCTCTTCTATATAGTATATGTTTCTTCTAAACATGATTTGTATTAAGAATATTACAATGTCCCTTTGCTTATTTTTACTTCTGTTATGTCATTTATATTAAATATAAATTTAATATTTTGTTTTAGGTTGTGACTCATGCATGGTTGACACTAGAGGCTCTAGCCAGATTGGAGAGCATCATGCCGAGTTGACATCAGTGGCTGGGAATGATGCAGGATTCCATGGTTCTGTAGCTGAAGTTTAATGAGATCATGCTTAATCGCATGAGATGTATTGAGGCAAGGCTGCAAGCTGCAGCTGCAGAACCTCAGGCAGAGGAACGTGAGGAGGATGCACCAAAAAGTGGAGAGTCCGGAGATGCCCCAAGGGAGCAGGAATAACTCTTACGTTTATATTGTTTTTTATGTTTCATTTGTTGCCTGTTGGCTATATTTATATATTGTTATATGTTTAGTTTGTTCAGTTTTGTGCACCATTGCACTATGTCACCTTGTCACATGGCTCCAAAGGGGCTGTGTTGGCCTTTGTTTGCCTTGTCAACTCCCTGAAAGGACTGTGATGCACTATGTTACCTTGTCAGATTGCTCCAATGGGGCTGTGATATCATTCTGACTTATTTGTCCTATTATATTATTTAATTATGTTTTATGACCTTTATAAATCATATTTATCATAATAAAAACAATATTTTAATTAAAATGTTATATTTATTATTTATTTATTATTGTCATTTATAATAAAAGTGATTTTATGTTGCTAATTCTTAAGTGATGCTGATAACAGTTATTTGTTTATGGATTTGCAATTATTAGGTACTTTTTATTATCTAATTTTGTTTTACTCAACATACACATATAATATATTTAAAACAGACTATAATCTGAATGTTGACAGCACATATTTTCCAATTCGCAAGAAATCTTATTGTAGTAGTAGAACATAAAAAATCACTGTGTGTAAGGCACACACATTTTAGATGATTAATCTCTTTCTATGATGTTTTACTATATTTAATAATCAAACGATATATTGCTATAGGTAACATATAATGTATAAACAATACTCATTTTTGTGATGTATATAGTAGCATTATTTTTATGCAATGCTTCATAAATATTTCCTAATCTTACTATTCTAATGAAATATATATTTATTAACAACAATGGATTATAATTCACATATCACATTATTATGTTATCTAGCGTTACATTATGTGAAGATGTGCATTACATACAACAAATAAACTTGCTATTTAACAATATAGCACATGCTAGTTTTTTAAATAGAAATACAATTGTTATTGACATGCAAAGGTGTCAATTCCGTAATTTGATTGGATCACGTTGTTCCGCAATATTGGATGCGCCATGTTGCGTAAGACGTCACATGCAAAGGTGTAAATTCAGTAATTTGATTGGATCACGTTGTTCCGCGATATCAGATGCGCCATTTTGCGTAAGGCGTCACATGCAAAGGTGTAAATTCCGTAATTTGATTGGATTACGTTGTTCCGCGATATTGGATGTGCCATATTGGGGAATGAGAACACAAGTTTAAAACCATGATTTTCTGAGTTTATAGATTGTGTCAATCTTTTACCTTGTTAAAACATAGATGATTAAAGATCTAAAATATTTTGACTGATGGCTGTCTCGTGGAAGAAATGAATGAAGTCAATGTGTTGTTGATCCTGAATATATTTTGAGGCAAGTGATAATCCATGAATGTTCTGCGATAAATATACTCCATCTTGTTTAATATGTTTTTCAACAATATTTTCTCATTAACAAATAATTTATGTGATTAATTGTATACATTGTAATTTCTGAAACATGCACATTTGTATTTGAAGTCATTTTTTTCAATATGCATTCACCTATATCATATGATATATAAAGGATAATTTAATTGAGTAACATATAATTAATCATGTATACTTTTTAGAGATGTTATGTCCTAATATTTATTATTTCTTTAAATGTTCCATATTGTGTCAAGTATCGATTCAACATTGTTGTTATCCAAATAATAAAGCACTGTGAGTAACTCTTAAAGGGACATACAATTTTAAACAACTTTCCAATTTACTTCTATTATCAAATTTGCATCATTCTCTTGGTATAATGGGGGGTAGTTATCAAGCCGTCAACCTCAAACACGCTGGAATTCCGCAGTGTATTTGTGGCGAGGCTGATTCGTCTTAGTTATCAAAGGCTAGAGACCGGCAAAAGTAGAATTTTGTGACGTAAGCTTCGATCCGCCGGACTCAGTCCGACACAGATCGATTCTTTCGTCACTCCAGATGTTCCGCACACAAGTGCGGCACAATCTGACTACTTTTGCTAGTTATCAAAAAACTAGCAGGTACGCTCTGCACTTTTCCGGCCCAGCATATCTGGTTTTCAAACCGCCGCCCTGGAGGTGGTGGATCCCATAGGAATCAATGGGAGTCTGACCATAGCGAAAGTTCATATTCGCTGCTACCAGACATCCCATTGATTCCTAACATGTACCCCGAGTCTAAACACCCCTAATCTGTCCCCCCTACACCGCCGCAACTAAATAAAGTTATTATCCCCTAAACTGCCGCTCCCGGAGCCCACCGCCACTATAATAAACATGTTAACCCCTAAACCGCCGCTCCCTGACCTCGTCGCAACTATAATATATGTATTAACCCCTAAACTGCCGCTCCCAGACCCCGCCACAACCTACATGATACCTATTAACCCCTATCCTGCCCCCCCTATACCGCCGCCCTCTATAATAAAGTTATTAACCCCTATCCTGCCCCCCCTATACCGCTGCCCTCTATAATAAAGTTATTAACCCCTATTCTGCCGATCCCGGACCTCGCCGCAACTAAATAAATAGTTTAACCCCTAAACCGCCGCTCCCGGACCCCGCCGCAACCTATATTAAACTTATTAACCCCTAATCTGCCCAACCTACACCTATAATACATTTATTAACCCCTATCCTGCCCCCCTACACCGCCGCCACTGTAATAAAATTATTAACCACTAAACCTAAGTCTAACCCTAACTAAATAATATTTATATTATTAACTAAATTAATCCTATTTAAAACTAAATACTTACCTTTAAAATAAACCCTAATATAGCTACAATATAAATAATAATTATATTGTAGCTATCTTAGGATTTATATTTATTTTACAGGCAAATTTCAATTTATTTTAACTAGGTACAATAGCTATTAAATAGTTATTAACTATTTAATAGCTACCTAGCTAAAATAAAGAGAAATTTACCTGTAAAATAAATCCTAACCTAAGTTACAATTACACCTAACACTACACTATACTTTAATAAATTATTTCTATTTATAACTAAATACTTACCTATAAAATAAACCCTAAGATAGCTGCAATGTAATTAATAATTACATTGTAGCTATTTTAGGATTTATATTTATTTTACAGGTAACTTTGTATTTATTTTAGCTAGTTAGAATAGTTATTAAATATTTATTAACTATTTAATAACTACCTAGCTAAAAGAAATACAAAATTACCTGTAAAATAAATCCTAACCTAAGTTACAATTAAACCTAACACTACACTATCATTAAATTAATTAAATAAATTACCTACAAATAACTACAATTAAATACAATTACATAAACTAACTAAAGTACAAAAAATAAAAAAAGCTAAGTTACAAAAAATAAAAAAAATAAGTTACAAACATTCAAAAAATATTACAACAATTTTAAGCTAATTACACCTAATCTAAGCCCCCTAATAAAATAACAAAGGCCCCCAAAATAAAAAAATGCTCTACCCTATTCTAAATTAAAAAAGTTCAAAGCTCTTTTACCTTACCAGCCCTTAAAAGGGCCTTTTGCGGGGCATGCCCCAAAGAAAACTGCTCTTTTGCCTGTAAAAGAAAAATACAACCCCCCCAACATTAAAACCCACCACCCACATACCCCTAATCTAACCCAAACCCCCCTTAAATAAACCTAACACTACCCCCCTGAAGATCATCCTACCTTGAGTTGTCTTCAGCCAGCCGACCCACCGATGGAACCGAAGAGGAGATCCGGAGTGGCAGAAGTGATCCTTCAAGGGGTTGTAATATTTTTTAAATGTTTGTAACTTATTTTTTTTATTTTTTGTAACTTAGCTTTTTTTATTTTTTGTACTTTAGTTAGTTTATGTAATTGTATTTAATTGTAGTTATTTGTAGTTAATTTATTTAATTAATTTAATGATAGTGTAGTGTTAGGTTTAATTGTAACTTAGGTTAGTTTTTATTTTACAGGTAAATTTCTCTTTATTTTAGCTAGGTAGCTATTAAATAGTTAATAACTATTTAACAGCTATTGTACCTAGTTAAAATAAATTGAAAGTTACCTGTAAAATAAAAATAAATCCTAAGATAGCTACAATATAATTATTATTTATATTGTAGCTATATTAGGGTTTATTTTAAAGGTGTTTAGTTTTAAATAGGATTAACTTAGTTAATAAGATAAATATTATTTAGATTTATTTAATTAAAATTTAAGTTAGGGGTGTGCTAGGGTTAGTGTTAGACTTAGGTTTAGGGGTTAATAATTTTATTACAGTGGCGACGGTGTAGTGGGGGGCAGGATAGGGGTTAATAAATTTATTATAGGTGGCGACGGTGTGTGGGGGCAGATAAGGGGTTAATAAGTTTAATATAGGTTGCGTCGTCGTCTGGGAGCGGCGGTTTAGGGGTTAAACTATTTATTTAGTTGGGGCGAGGTGTGGGATCAGCAGGATAGGGGTTAATAACTTTATTATGTAGGGCGACGGTATAGGGGGGGCAGGATAGGGGTTACTAGGTATAATGTAGGTGGCGGCGGTGTCCGGGAGCGGCGGTTTAGGGGTTAATACATTTATAAGAGTTGCGGCGGGGTCTAGGAGCGGTGGTTTAGGGGTTAATAACTTTATTTATTTGCGGGGGGCTCCGGGGGCGCCGGTATAGGGGGTAGAACAGTGTAGTTAGTGTGGGTGCTTAGTGACAGGCTAGCAATAAAGCTGTAAAAAAGCCGAAGAGCAGCGAGATCGGATGAGTGATAACTCTCACAGTCCGCTGCTCATCGCCCCGTACTTGGTGCGCGGCTTTTTGACAGCTTTATTGATAACTTAGGCGAACGTATTCAGGTCCGCGGCGGCGATGGTAGGCGAGCTTAGGCGGGCGTATTGAACCGGCGAAGGCAGGTAAAGTAGACGCGTTGATAACTACCCCTCAATGTGTTGAAGGAGCATCAATGCACTACTGGTTTCTAAGTGAACACATGGGTGAGGCAATGACAATCGGTTTATATATATGCAGCCCCAATCAGCAGATAGAAGCTAGGTTCTTTACTGCTCATGAGCTTTCCTAGATAGATACACCTTTCAGCAAAGGCTAACAAGATAATGAAGCAAATTAATTAATATATGTAAATGTGAATGTTGTTTAAAATGTTATGCTCTGTCAAAATCATGAAAGATAGTTTTTTGCTTTCATGCACCTTTAAATGAAATAGATTTCCAAAAAAAGTAAAACACTTTAAGCTAGCTTTCCAAAAATACACTTTATTTTAGGTATTCAATGTTGTCAACACATTAAAGAAATATGGCATACAGGCTTTTTAAAAAAAATACAATATTTGCTTTATTTAACAAGCACATGTAGATATACCAATAAGCCATAAGGATTAGTATATGTTAGCATATGTTGTTGTTTAAGGTATGTTGTTTGCATCAACACAGTGATATGCCATCAAGTATAATTGTAATTTTTGTGTGTGTCTTAAATATGTTTAAATGCACACATAATCTGGAGACTAAATATAAACCCAACTTTCTCTAGGTAATTCTGACTACGTTTTCGGAATAATGTTTAAAAAAGCGTAATTGGGTTAGCCATATCCCTAATTTATTTAGAGTGTAAATTAGTTATGAGGTGGATGAAAAGAGATTAGTAAATGTCCTTACCAGAAGATGAGAAGTGCAGGTTCCCGGTATCAATTCCTCCTTCGATCCGACTAGGGCCACCTCAGAGATGTTGGGATGCAGCATTTCCTTCCAGCGGTTGTAGATGAACGTCTGCTCCAGGCCGCTACCGGTCCCGGTATTCGCTTGCCTCTCCCTTGCCATTTTTTTCTTAAGCTTGCTTTTGCAGTACCGGTAGCAGTGCTGTATCGATTTTAAGTCCCTCCTGAACTTCCCCACTGCATTGATCTCCTCCCACAACCTTTTCTCCATATAAGACATTAAAAGGGTCTCCTTCTCCTCCCTGGTATACCTCTTCCTCTGCCTGGGCTTCCCCTTTGATGTGAGCCTCTGTTCTCCGGACTTTATTGTGCCCTCTCTGCGCTCCTGCCTTGTCCCACTGGGACCAGCCACTTGTTCGTCTTCAACAATGTGGTTTGGCCCACCCACCCTGACCTCTCCCCCTTCCCCCCCTTCCTCTCCCTCTCTCCCCCTAATATCCTCCCTAATCTCTTTACTAATCTCCGGCCTCATCTAGTCCCTAATGTGCTGCCTAATCTTGTCCCTAATCTCTTCCCTACTCCTCCTTCTCGTCATACCTTTTCAGAAGGTGAAAGTGCAAAAATGAAAGGGGGTCAAAATAATGAAATAAAAGTAAAAAGTGCTGAATGGGTTTTATAAAATAGGGTAAGGGTAGTAAGAAATAAACAAATGTTTAAAAAAGGACTAAATGAGGGTTTGTAAACAACAAGTTTGTCTAAAAAGAACAAAATATAACTATGGGATGGGTATAAATTTAAAGGGAATAATGTATGGGGTGTATGTGCATGTATGTGGTGTTACTAAAACAAATGTGATGGTGCACAAAAAAGGATAAAAGTCCCAGGTAATCACGGTGGTAATGCTCAGCAGGTGAACCTCAGAGAAAAAAAGAGAAACACATATACAGTAGTGAAGTTCTGTAGTTATGTGAAATTTGCAGCAGAACCGAGAAAGGTATTCACATTGTCTAGAGCTTCAAAATCAAGCTCTAGATTTATAGGCACAGGAAGCTCCTAATAGGAGGGAAGGCAAAGAAGGATGTTCCAGCTCCAAAGGATGAATCAGAAGTGGTTAGAAAGTATAACAAATTTATTAAAAACAAGTCACAAGGCATATAATGAGACTGTCCCAATCTTAGACTACTACAAACAAAAGACTGTGTGTATCACAATGTCCAATTAATGCTCTGTTAGTCCGGTAAAGAACAAGGCTCCTCCCCTTTTGTGACATCACTACTCCAATGATCGTTTCACCAATCACAGCTTAGCTTTTTCAAGGATGTAGTGTTACTGCTATGTGTATGTATGTATTGAATGTATTTGCGTGTAAATGAAAGTAAATATGTTTAACTATGTATAAGGAATGAAAAACAAAGCAACACTCGCACACTCACCCAGGCAGATTTGTACACAAACTCTCTCTCCATGTTCAGAGCGTGCTTATATACCCTATGTAAATGCTTAATGATGTACCGGTTTGCAAAGTAAATGAGGTCCAACTGTGCTGTTCCTTTAAGGGCCAGATTATGAGTGAAGCACTATTGTTCGAGGGCTTGTGGTGTAAGCTGAAATCTATATTACAAGTGGAGTGCTGTTCAAATTACCGCAAATTTGTTTGCGAGAACTTGCGGTAATTTACGCTCCTACAGTGGTCCATCTGCATCCTGGCTGCGGTCTTCTATCTTCACCCCATCAGCTTATCTTTGGACCTTCCATCTCTGAGGTCCTCTTCATGTGGTCACCCGCTGTACACTGAATTTTGAATGCAAGGTACCCCCTTTATATAGGGGCACCCTTGCATACCTATTGGCTGATTTTAATTGTCAAATTTAAATCAGCCAATAGAATGAAAGCAATCTTTGTGGTTTAGAATGAGTACAATCTTTGGGGTTTAGTGATAGAATCTTTTTTTTTATTCTTATTCTTTATTTGTTTTTTGTTTTTTGGGCATCAAAAAAGCTAAATGCCATTCTAAGGGCAATACCCAACCAAATGCCCTGAATTTTTAGAGTAGTTTTCTTTTAGGTAACTTTTTTTTTTTTTTATATAAATGGGACTTTCATATTGGCAAGAGTCCATGAGCTAGTGACATATGGGATATACAATCCTACCAGGAGGGGCAAAGTTTCCCAAACCTCAAAATGCCTATAAATACACCCCTCACCACACCCACAATTCAGTTTAATGAATAGCCAAGCAGTGGGGTGATAAAGAAAGGAGTAGAAAGCATCAACAAAGGAAATTTGGAAATAATTGTGCTTTATACAAAAAATCATAAGCACCATAAAAAGGGTGGGCCTCATAGACTCTATCACTGTAATTGGCAAGAGTCCATGAGCTAGTGACATATGGGATATCAATACCCAAGATGTGGAGTCTTCCACTCAAGAGTCACTAGAGAGGGAGGGAATAAAAATAAAAACAGTCATATTTCGCTGAAAAAATTAATTAATTAATTAATCCACAACCCAAAAAAATAAGTTTATTTTCATTTTTAAAAGAAAAAAACTTAAATCAAAAAGCAGAAGAATCAAACTGAAACAGCTGCCTGAAGAACTTTTCTACCAAAAACTGCTTCCGAAGAAGCAAATACATCAAAACGGTAGAATTTAGTAAATGTATGCAAAGAGGACCAAGTCGCTGCTTTGCAAATCTGATCAACTGAAGCTTCATTCTTAAAAGCCCACGAAGTGGAGACTGATCTAGTAGAATGAGCTGTAATTCTCTGAGGCGGGGTTTGACCCGACTCCAAATAAGCTTGATGAATCAAAAGTTTCAACCAAGAAGCCAAGGAAATAGCAGAAGCCTTCTGACCTTTCCTAGGACCAGAAAATAAAACAAATAGACTGGAAGTCTTTCTGAAATCTTTAGTAGCTTCCACATAATATTTCAAAGCTCTTACCACATCCAAATAATGTAAGGATCTCTCCAAAGAATTCTTAGGATTGGGACATAAGGAAGGGACAACAATTTCTCTACTAATGTTGTTAGAATTCACAACCTTAGGTAAAAATTGAAAAGAAGTCCGCAAAACTGCCTTATCCTGATGAAAAATCAGAAAAGGAGACTCACAAGAAAGAGCAGATAGCTCAGAAACTCTTCTAGCAGAAGAGATAGCCAAAAGGAACAACACTTTCCAAGAAAGTAGTTTAATGTCCAAAGAATGCATAGGCTCAAATGGAGTAGCCTGCAAAGCCTTCAGAACCAAATTAAGACTCCAAGGAGGAGAAATTGATTTAATGACAGGCTTAATACGAACTAAAGCCTGTACAAAACAGTGAATATCAGGAAGTATAGCAATCTCTCTGTGAAATAAAACAGAAATAGCAGAGATTTGTCCTTTCAAGGAACTTGCAGACAAACCCTTATCCAAAACATCCTGAAGGAACTGTAAAATTCTTGGAATTCTAAAAGAATGCCAGGAGAATTTATGAGAAGAACACTATGAAATGTAAGTCTTCCAAACTCTACAATAAATCTTTCTAGAGACAGATTTACGAGCTTGTAACATAGTATTAATCACTGAGTCAGAGAAACCTCTATGACTTAGAACTAAGCGTTCAATTTCCATACCTTCAAATTTAATGATTTGAGATCCTGATGGAAAAAACGGACCTTGAGATAGTAGGTCCGGCCATAACGGAAGTGGCCAAGGCGGGCAACTGGACATCCAAACCAGATCTGCATACCAAAACCTGTGTGGCTATGCTGGAGCCACCAGCAACACAAAAGACTGTTCCATGATGATTTTGGAGATCATTCTTGGAAGGAGAACTAGAGGCGGGAAGATGTAAGCAGGATGATAACACCAGGGAAGTGTCAGCGCATCCACTGCTTCTGCCCGAACATCCCTGGACCTGGACAGGTATCTGGGAAGTTTCTTGTTTAGATGAGAGGCCATGAGATCTATCTCTGGAAGACCCCACATCTGAACAATCTGAGAAAACACATCTGGATGGAGAGACCTCTCCCCTGGATGTAAAGTCTGGCGGCTGAGATAATCCGCCTCCCAATTGTCTACACCTGGGATATGCACCGCAGAGATTAGACAGGAGCTGGATTCCGCACAAGCAAGTATCCGAGATACTTCTTTCATAGCTTGGGGACTGTGAGTCCCACCCTGATGATTGACATAAGCCACAGTTGTGATATTGTCTGTCTGAAAACAAATGAACGGTTCTCTCTTTAGCAGGGGCCAGAACTGAAGAGCCCTGAGAATTGCACGGAGTTCTAAAACATTTATTAGTAATCTCGCCTCTTGAGATTTCCATACTCCTTGTGCTGTCAGAGATCCCCAAACAGCTCCCCAACCTGAAAGACTCGGATCTGTTGAGATCACAGTCCAGGTTGGCCGAACAAAAGAAGCCCCTTGAACCAAATGATGTTGATCTATCCACCATGTCAGAGAGTGTCATACATTGGGATTCAAGGATATTAATTGTGATATATTTGTATAATCCCTGCACCATTGATTCAGCATACAAAGCTGTAGAGGTCTCATGTGAAAACGAGCAAAGGGGATCGCGTCCGATGCTGCAGTCATGAGAAATAAAACTTCCATGCACATAGCCACTGAAGGGAATGACTGAGACTGAAGGTGCCGGCATGCTGCGACAGAGTCATGGACACTGAATCTACCTGGAAGCCTAAAAAGGTGACCCTTGTCTGAGGAATCAAGAAACTTTTTGGTAAATTGATCCTCCAACCATGTTTCCGAAGAAACAACACTAGTTGATTTGTGTGAGATTCTGCAGTACGTAAAGACTGAGCTAGTACCAAGATATCGTCCAAATAAGGAAACACCGCAATACCCTGTTCTCTGATTACAGATAGTAGGGCACCCAGAACCTTTGAAAAGATTCTTGGAGATCTCTGATAGAGAAAAAAGCAAGAGGCAAACATCAATGGGGTGTTGAAATAATGAAAAAAATTTGCCGGAAATGACACACTCGCGTCACTAATGACGCCGCCGTGTGAAAGGTCTCGGCGTCACATATGACGCCGGAAATGACGAAGTTGCGTCATAAACGTCTTTTTACGTGCCACAAAAATGTTCGCGCCAAGAATGACGCAATAAAGTTTAGCATTTGACGCACCCCCGGGCCTAATACCCGCAATAGCAAGAAGTAGTCAATTGAAAAAAAGACTAAACCCCAGGTAAGAAATAAATTTCTTAAAATGTTTAAATTCCCCAAATATGAAACTGACAGTCTGCTGAAGGAAAAACATGAACCTGACTCATGGCAAAATATAAGTACAATACATATATTTAGAACTTTATATAAATGCATAAAGTGCCAAACCATAGCTGAGGTGTCTTAAGTAATAAAAAACATACTTACCAAAAGACACCCATCCACATATAGCAGATAGCCAAACCGGTACTAAAACAGTTATTAGTAGAGGTAATGGTAAATTGAGAGTATATCGTCGATCTGAAAAGGGAGGTAGGAGATGAATCTCTACGACCGATAACAGAGAACCTATGAAATAGACCCCCGTGAGAGAAATCATTGTAATCAAATAAGTGATACTCCCTTCACGTCCCTCTGACATTCGCTGTACTCTGAGAGGAATCGGGCTTCAACAATGCTGAGAAGCGCATATCAACGTAGAAATCTTAGCAAAAACTTACTTCACCACCTCCATAGGAGGCAAAGTTTGTAAAACTGAATTGTGGGTGTGGAGAGGGGTGTATTTATAGGCATTTTGAGGTTTGGGAAACTTTGCCCCTCCTGGTAGGATTGTATATCCCATATGTCACTAGCTCATGGACTCTTGCCAATTACATGAAAGAAAAAAAATTACTTTCAACTTGTAATACATGCTCTACCCGATGCACACAAAGAGTAGAAGTTAAAATATCGTGACTGCATTAACATACTCCCCCATAGACTTCAATGGAGAGAGAAAAGAAGGGGGGAAAAAGAGCAGAAGTAAAGTGGAATTAGCGTGCGAGCGAGAGCAGTTATTACCACTCCACTATTAATCTAGCCCTAAGTATTTTCCTCCCTTCAAGATATATATTTTTGATAATTTTTACTTTGGTATTCTTATGCTTAAGTCCTTGTGAGTACTTTAGGCGATCCAGCTAATTTTGTACCTCTGCTAAATATTGTTTATGCTTTCATACATATAAAAATAATAGTACATTTAAATATTGCTTTTAAATGTTAATTAGGTTATTGCTTTGATCAAGATTGTTGCAACATATTGTATCACTGTGAAATTAAAATTTTCAAGGTCTTTTCAATTAAAAAAGGATTATTTAATAGTAGGTTGGTTAGTTAGCAATGAAAGGATGATTCATCTAGAAAAAACACTTGGGCAAGCGTAGATAGTTCTACCAGGGACAAAAGAAGTTAGGAACAGTAATTAGATGTCTCTGAAGGTCCATGCAAAAGCCAGTTGCAGTGAAAGATGGCATTTTAGCGACTGAAGGAGTAAATTCTATAGGATGATGAAAAGTTAATGATCAAAAGTCATAATTCTATGAAATGCCAAAAGAGTGTTGGCAAGACTAGTGTACCCAGGTATACTGTTGATGAAATTACTTAATATATTAAGGGTTGTTCTTAAACATTCCAAAATGTCAACAATGATTTGTAGGCACAAATTAAAGGTTACGTCTCTAGTATTAGTAATTATAAAAAGTGCAGATTGCTTAAGGCATACATTTTATCATTGTAATGGTGCTATAAAGAAAAAGGAATTGGCATTCAAGTAAAAAAAACAAAAAAAAAAACAAAGCAAGGAGTGTTCCTGGCAATGAGCCAGCAGAAGAGCTTCTATAAATTTCCATATCAGAAGTTGGAGTGAACGGCCTTACAGCAAGGGAGGATCCAAAGGCTATCCCAGTTAAAACAAAACAATAAACTAAAAACTTGGTAGTAGTGGCCATAATAATGACAAGAAAACAATAAGTTAAAAGACAGAATTTTTTTTTTTTACATTTGTTTTTGTTCTACAAAAAATGTGCAGTATACTCACAAAATATATTCAAAATGTATAATACATGTGATAAAAATATAAAATAAAGGATTTGCCCATCAAAAAAGTGTAGACAAATAAAATGACCAAATGATCTAGGTCAGTGATTTTCAACCTTTTTTTTCTATGGCACATTTTTTTTTACATTAAAAAATCCAGCGGCACACCACCATCCCGAAATTTTACAAAATCACACATTGTAGCCTAATACAGTATATATATATATATATATATATATATATATATATATATATATATATATATATATATATATATATATATATAATGGTAGCAAAAACTTGCACTCACTGGTCTTTTCAAACACCAAACATTTATTGTAACGTTTCGGAGACAAAGTATCCCCTTCCTCAGACAAAAGTGAAATGGCAATACATGCAATATAAAAAGGCAAACAAAGTGATAACCCCTCCCCCCAATTAAGACAAAAAACGCCAAAATAGTAGTCATGACAACCACATAAACCAAAGTGACAGTGTTGATATTCAAAGCAACTTAATCTGGAAAAATTCATTTTTTAAGTTATCATGTGGTTGAATATTGGAGTGCAAAATACTATATATATGTGAAAAAGGAGAATTAAAATAAATATACACAAATCCAACTTTTATGGAATCCTAAATTTGCTACTAACCTATATACATATAGTTCCACAAGCATATC
Source organism: Bombina bombina (assembly GCF_027579735.1). Taxonomy (NCBI): domain Eukaryota; kingdom Metazoa; phylum Chordata; class Amphibia; order Anura; family Bombinatoridae; genus Bombina; species Bombina bombina. The sequence goes on along the minus strand of NC_069504.1, from coordinate 663,990,385 downwards.
CCATTCTAAACTGATAATTCAGGGAGAGGTGGGAGGCACATAATCACACACGGATTTCACAGCCTAAATGTTCAGATGCCTAAGACCCGATGCAAACACATCACGCTCACACAATGAATAGCATCTCAGAGTTATGTGGGTGTAATGCCAGCTATTGTGAATTTATTACTGCCATATACTGCACACCAGTGATTTAAAATAAAATAAACAAACTCACTGTGTGTCCAGATCGTCAATCAGATCACTTGGAGATGAATAATCATCCAGGAACGGTCACGCCAAAAACCCGAAGTACAGGGGGCGTGTACTGATGCCACATTGCCCAGGCAACAACACAGTGGCGTCACTAGGGTTGGTGTCACCCGGTGCGGTAAGTTATGGTGTCACCCCCCCCCCCCAGAAAGCAGAAACACACAAAAACACAAGCACACACATACAAACACTCAGACACACTTAAAAACATACTCAAATGCACACACAAACACTCAGAAACACATTCAGACACACACACACAAAACACACACACAAAAACACTGACACACACATACAAAATATGTAAACTGCACTGCATTAATTATAAAGCTCATGCTTTAGAGCTGCTCCCTGGCTCAGCAGAGCATCAAATGAAAGAAAAACAGAGCACTCTAAAATAAATCACTGAAGAAAAGGTTTAGGCGTGCAAACTATGAAAATTCTGCTCTCTGACTCTGTTCCAAGTCTGTCAGTGCACAGCCCCGGGCCGCGTGCCTACCGCTTCTTATGGCCAATCACCTCTGCACTCTGCTCACCCCCAGACCCCCACCCGCCCTCCTACCTGTTCAGTGTGCACTTAGTGTACCGTAACCGTAAAGGTCTGGTGGGCATCATACGTGGCTCCTTCACTTTAGAGACAGTGTCAAACAGTCATGCGGTCAGGTGCCAGGTATCCCCCTCATGATTTCCCAGTTCCCGTTTAGAGAGACAGCACAGCAGTGAGTGACTCCACTGCTCCACATGTCACTGAGCAGTGAGCACAGATAGGCAGGCAGGTTTAGGCTAGCAGCGCAACTTTGCAAGCCCCACTAATGTTCACAAATGCCAGCCCCTCTAATAAAAAAATCTATGCATCTCAACTTTGTATTTTTTTGGTGTCACCCCCTGGAGGGCGTCACCCAGGTGCGGCCCGCACCCCCCGCACCCCCCTAGTGACGCCACTGCAACAACAGAAACAGAGCGCACAATCAGCGCAAACACAGACAGCTAGTGTATTACATGAAAGAAACATGTGTCAGATGTGAGCTAAAACAAACAGAACCATCAGTAAGTTAAAACAGTAACCACTAAGTGAAATCGAAATGAGGAGATTGTGACCCAGTCCACACACATCTCGCTCACGCAAAACTAACTCAATAATCAGCATATCAAAGTTAAGTAAGCTCATACATTCAGCGTAAGCACAAGAGACAACAAGAGGTCATGAGTTACATAGGAACTAGAATAGAATACAATGCAAATAGTTGGAATAATAAATCTGATAAACACTAATGAGCTTACAGGTGGGTTTCCCAGTGCTAAGGGACTAAAAATATATACTAGAAAATAAATGTATAAGTGTGACGATTAGTATACCCAACTACACAAAGTCAGAGTAAAACACCTAGGTGTTCAATTGAAAAGCTTGATACTATGGTATCTCACAGCGCTCACACAATGATGTTCAATTGAAAAGCAGCAAATTTATTCAAAACATGACACTTGCCGTGTAGTGATGTCCTGAACTGTTCGCCTGCGAACGGTTCACAGCGAACATAGCCTGTTCGCGTTTGTGGGCGAACACATGGCGATGTTCGATCCGCCCCCATGTGTCATCATTGAGGAAACTTTGACCCTTTATGTCACAGCCGTCTGACACATTAGAGCCAATCAACATCAGACACTCCCTCACAGACCCTCCCAGCTACTCGGAATCCGCCATTTTAGACTCATAACGACCTTGCTTTCTTAATGAGAGGACGTGTTGTGTTTTTGCTCCTGACATTAATAGGAAAAACATAGCTAGGCTAGTGTATTTACAGTCCAGAAGGACTCCACTCATCTCTGCTGCAAGTACAGCACCCCAAAAAGCCCTTTTTAGGGCTATATTTCGTGCCGTTTTTTTTTTTTTGTTTGTTTTTTATTAGCATTTGCCTGGCTTTCAGGCTGTGTGTTTAAGGCTCACAGCATATGCTGTGATTACTGCCACCACTGATATCTCCCTAACAACATTAGTTTAAATTTAACTAACCAAAAAATTTAATTATTTTGCTAGTGTAATTTTTTTTCATTTTCTATCAGGCCTGTGTCACACAGCATATACTCTGGTTCATTGCTCTGTGCCAGCCACCAGTGTTAATATTCGTTTATAACATTATTTTAAATGTAAAAAAAAAAATAAAAAAATATTTTGCTAGTGTAATCTAATTACATTTACTATCAGGCCTGTGTCTGTCAGGCTCACTCAGCATTAATATACCTCATTTTTTTTCAGTCTTTTGGTTAATTGGTCTGTGCCAGGCAGCCACCCAGCACTCATATCTTCTTCACCTTAATTTAAATATTAAAAAAAAAAAGTTTACATTTGTTTGACAGTGTAATCTAATATAATTTTCTATCAGGCCTGTGTGTTTTGCTGACATAATACAGAGCCTACTGTGTTTACTTGCTGCCCTCCCTAGTCTATGAGCCACGACTCATATGTGTTTAACCTTTTTTTAATTCACCCCCCAAAAAAATAATTTAAATCATTTTTCTAGTGTAATCTAATAGTATTTTCTATCAGGCGTGTGTGTATGTGACTTACAGAGCCTATTGTTTTTAATAGCTGCCCTTCCAAGGCTATCAGCCACGACTCATATGTATGTGCTTAACCTTTTTCTTTAAAATCCCCCAAAAAAGTCTTTAAATCATTATGCTAATGTAATCTAATTTTATTTTCTATCAGGCCTGTGTCTAACTGTCTATCTGACTTACACAGCATACTGTTGTTAATTGCTGCCCTACGTAGCAGCCAGCCAGTGCGACCACTCATATGTGCATTGCACTTCTTAACATAATTTTAATATTCAAATCTAAAATTTTAAAATATTTTGCTAGTGTAATCTAACTTAATTTTCTATCAGGCCTGTGTTTTTGTCACTTACACAGCATACTGTGTTAAATTGCTGCCCTACCTACCATCCACGACTCATATCTGCCAGCCTGTGTGCCAGGCCCAACTAGCCAATTAGTGGCACCAATCATAATTCTTGTAACAGTATATAAAAAAATAAAAATCATAATTTTTTGGACTGCAAATATTCAGTCTCCTAGTGCCATTGAATTGCATTTACCTCCTGCCTGCCAGCCTTTTGTGCCAGGCCGTCTAGCCAACTATTTACACCAATCATAATTGTTGTCACAAACAGTATAGTTACTAATATACTGTATAGTATTGTCACTTACACAGCATACTGTGTTAAATTGCTGCCCTACCTACCATCCACGACTCATATCTGCCAGCCTGTGTGCCAGGCCCAACTAGCTAATTAGTGGCACCAATCATAATTCTTGTAACAGTAAATAAAAAAATAAAAATCATAATTTTTTGGACTGCAAATATTCAGTCTCCTAGTGCCATTGAATTGCATTTACCTCCTGCCTGCCAGCCTTTTGTGCCAGGCCGTCTAGCCAACTATTTACACCAATCATAATTGTTGTCACAGACAGTATAGTTACTAATTAAAATAAAAAAAAAATTGATTGTTGATCTTAATCCTCAGTTTGCTCGTGCCATAGAATTGCACTTTTCTCCTGCCTTCCAAGCCTGTGTGCCAGGCCTACTTGAAAAATATTTACATCAATCATATTTGTTGTCACAGTATTCTTAATAATTAAAAATTAAAATTTTTGGTAATAGTTGTTGTGAATCCTCAGTTTGCTGGTGCCATTGAATTGCACTTTCCTCCTGCCTTGCAGCCTGCTGTGTGCCAGGCCCACCTAGCCAATTATTGCCAGCAATCATATTTCTTTTAACAGTATTGCAAAAATTGTCAATCATCACTGTTTTGACTGTCAGTATTCAGTCTCCTAGTGTCCTTGAATTGCATTTACCTCCTGCCTGCCAGCCTTTTGTGCCAGGCCGTCTAGCCAACTATTTACACCAATCATAATTGTTGTCACAGACAGTATAGTTACTAATTAAAATAAAATAAAAATTGATTGTTGATCTTAATCCTCAGTTTGCTCGTGTCCTAGAATTGCACTTTTCTACTGCCTTCCAAGCCTGTGTGCCAGGCCTACTTGAAAAATATTTACACCAATCATATTTGTTGTCACAGTATTCTTAATAATTAAAAATTAAAATTTTTGGTAATAGTTGTTGTGAATCCTCAGTTTGCTGGTGCCATTGAATTGCACTTTCCTCCTGCCTTGCAGCCTGCTGTGTGCCAGGCCCACCTAGCCAATTATTGCCAGCAATCATATTTCTTTTAACAGTATTACAAAAATTGTCAATCATCACTGTTTTGACTGTCAGTAATCAGTCTCCTAGTGTCCTTGAATTGCATCTACCTCCTGCCTGCCAGCCTTTTGTGTCAGGCCGTCTTGCCAACTATTTACACCAATCATAATTGTTGTCACAGTATAGTTACTAATTAAAATTAAAAAATTCTTTATTGTTGATGATCTTAATCCTCAGTTTGCTCGTGCCATAGAATTGCACTTTCTACTGCCTTCCAAGCCTGTGTGCCAGGCCTACTTGAAAAATATTTACACCAATCATATTTGTTGTCACAGTATTCTTAATAATTAAAAATTTAAATTTTTGGTAATAGTTGTTGTGAATCCTCAGTTTGCTGGTGCCATTGAATTTCACTTTCCTCCTGCCTTGCAGCCTGCTGTGTGCCAGGCCCACCTAGCCAATTATTGCCAGCAATCATATTTCTTTTAACAGTATTGCAAAAATTGTCAATCATCACTGTTTTGACTGTCAGTATTCAGTCTCCTAGTGTCCTTGAATTGCATTTACCTCCTGCCTGCCAGCCTTTTGTGCCAGGCCGTCTTGCCAACTATTTACACCAATCATAATTGTTGTCACAGTATAGTTACTAATTAAAATTAAAAAAATCTTGATTGTTGATGATCTTAATCCTCAGTTTGCTCGTGCCCTAGAATTGCACTTTTCTACTGCCTTCCAAGCCTGTGTGCCAGGCCTACTTGAAAAATATTTACACCAATCATATTTGTTGTCACAGTATTCTTAATAATTAAAAATTAAAATTTTTGGTAATAGTTGTTGTGAATCCTCAGTTTGCTGGTGCCATTGAATTGCACTTTCCTCCTGCCTTGCAGCCTGCTGTGTGCCAGGCCCACCTAGCCAATTATTGCCAGCAATCATATTTCTTTTAACAGTATTACAAAAATTGTCAATCATCACTGTTTTGACTGTCAGTAATCAGTCTCCTAGTGTCCTTGAATTGCATCTACCTCCTGCCTGCCAGCATTTTGTGTCAGGCCGTCTTGCCAACTATTTACACCAATCATAATTGTTGTCACAGTATAGTTACTAATTAAAATTAAAAAATTCTTTATTGTTGATGATCTTAATCCTCAGTTTGCTCGTGCCATAGAATTGCACTTTTCTACTGCCTTCCAAGCCTGTGTGCCAGGCCTACTTGAAAAATATTTACACCAATCATATTTGTTGTCACAGTATTCTTAATAATTAAAAATTTAAATTTTTGGTAATAGTTGTTGTGAATCCTCAGTTTGCTGGTGCCATTGAATTTCACTTTCCTCCTGCCTTGCAGCCTGCTGTGTGCCAGGCCCACCTAGCCAATTATTGCCAGCAATCATATTTCTTTTAACAGTATTGCAAAAATTGTCAATCATCACTGTTTTGACTGTCAGTATTCAGTCTCCTAGTGTCCTTGAATTGCATTTACCTCCTGCCTGCCAGCCTTTTGTGCCAGGCCGTCTTGCCAACTATTTACACCAATCATAATTGTTGTCACAGTATAGTTACTAATTAAAATTAAAAAATTCTTGATTGTTGATGATCTTAATCCTCAGTTTGCTCGTTCCCTAGAATTGCACTTTTCTACTGCCTTCCAAGCCTGTGTGCCAGGCCTACTTGAAAAATATTTACACCAATCATATTTGTTGTCACAGTATTCTTAATAATTAAAAATTAAAATTTTTGGTAATAGTTGTTGTGAATCCTCAGTTTGCTGGTGCCATTGAATTGCACTTACCTCCTGCCTTGCAGCCTGCTGTGTGCCAGGCCCACCTAGCCAATTATTGCCAGCAATCATATTTCTTTTAACAGTATTGCAAAAATTGTCAATCATCACTGTTTTGACTGTCAGTATTCAGTCTCCTAGTGTCCTTGAATTGCATCTACCTCCTGCCTGCCAGCCTTTTGTGCCAGGCCGTCTTGCCAACTATTTACACCAATCATAATTGTTGTCACAATATAGTTACTAATTAAAATGAAATAAATTCTTGATTGTTGATGATCTTAATCCTCAGTTTGCTCGTGCCCTAGAATTGCACTTTTCTACTGCCTTCCAAGCCTGTGTGCCAGGCCTACTTGAAAAATATTTACACCAATCATATTTGTTGTCACAGTATTCTTAATAATTAAAAATTTAAATTTTTGGTAATAGTTGTTGTGAATCCTCAGTTTGCTGGTGCCATTGAATTGCACTTTCCTCCTGCCTTGCAGCCTGCTGTGTGCCAGGCCCACCTAGCCAATTATTGCCAGCAATCATATTTCTTTTAACAGTATTGCAAAAATTGTCAATCATCACTGTTTTGACTTTCAGTATTCAGTCTCCTAGTGTCCTTGAATTGCATTTACCTCCTGCCTGCCAGCCTTTTGTGCCAGGCCGTCTTGCCAACTATTTACACCAATCATAATTGTTGTCACAGTATAGTTACTAATTAAAATGAAAATTTTTTTGATTGTTGATCTTAATCCTCAGTTTGCTCGTGCCATTGAATTGCACTTTTCTACTGCCTGCCAGCCTGTGTGCCAGGCCCAACTATTCAATTAGTGCCAGAAATCATATTTCTTTGAACAGTATTGCAAAATTTGTCAATAATCACTGTTTTGACTGTCAATCTGCAGTCTACTAGTGCCCTTGAATTGCATTTTCCTCCTGCCTGCCTGCCTGTGTGCCAGTCCCAACTAGCCAATTAGTGCCACCAATCATATTTATTGTAACAGGATTGGAATTTTTGTTAATCATAACTGTTTTGACTGTGATTCTTCAGTCTCCTAGTGCCATTGAATTGCAGTTTCCTTTCTCCCAGCGTGTGTGCCAGACAGGCCCATTTGCCAAATAGTGACAAACAATCATATTTGTTGTCACAGTACTTGTAAAATATTTAAAAAAATTAACAATTTGTGATTTTTAAAACATCTGTCTTTTTTGTTGTTGTCAGTCTCACAGCGTATACTGTGCCCACTTTCACAGTGCCACCACTCATATAATTGGTGTAATAGTATTGTTAGTGTCCATTTTAAAAAAAATGACAGGCAGAGGCAGGCCACCCCGCAGGTTCTGTGGTCGTGGTGCTGTGATTCCTTTAGACCCTACAAATATGCACATTGTTCAGACGCCGGGTGCCAGGGGGGACGCGAAAACTTCTGAGGAGGACCTAGTTGAATGGCTGACACAGGACACCCAATCTTCTTAAGCTTCCGCTGCTAGTCCTCCTAACCTTGACACACCATCTACGTCCAGCTGTGCTTTGGGCAGGTCTCAAGTGACCAGTGCCACTCCCAATCCTGTCGCCACCACCAACACTAGCACCACAGCCGCTTCACTTGATCTGTCACAGGAGTTATTGACACATCATTTGGAAGAAATGAGTGATGCGCAACCATCATTGACAGAGGATGTAGATAATAGTGATCAGTCTCAGTCAGGCAGCATTACCGACATGGAGGTACGGTGTGATGATGATGATGATGTTGTACCCACTGCTGCTTCCTTTCTTGATGTTTCAGATACAAGTGAAGCGGTTGATGATGATGTGTCGGTGGATGTCACGTGGGTGCCTGCTAGAAGAGAAGAAGAAGAGGGGGAAAGTTCAGATGGGGAGACAGAGAGGAGGAGGAGACGATTTGGAAGCATGGGGAGGTTGTCTCAAGGAGCTAGTGGCACAGTCAGACAGCATGCATCGTCACCAGGGGTCAGCCAGACAGCACGCCGACGCCCATCAACGCATGCTTTTGCCACCACCAGAATGCCGTCATCGCAGAGCTCAGCAGTGTCGCATTTTTTTGTGTGTCTGCCTCTGACAACAGCGATGCCATTTGCAACGTGTGCCAAAAGAAACTGAGTCGTGGGAAGTCCAACACCCACCTAGGTACAACTGCTTTGCGAAGGCACATGGTCTCCCATCACAAACGCCGATGGGAAGAACACATGAGTAGAAGCAGAACACAAAGTGAAAGCCGCCCTCCTCCTCCTGCTCCAGCATCTTCAGCCACGTCAACCAGTGCTGTCCTCCTTGCCCCCTCTCAACCATCCTCCACTCAGTCTCTCTTATGTAGCAGTTCCTGGTCATCTGCCCACAGTCAGGTGTCTGTCAAGGACATGTTTGAGTGTAAGAAGCCAATTTCTCAAAGTCACCCCCTTGCCCGGCGTCTGACAGCTGGCTTGTCTGAACTCTTAGCCCGCCAGCTTTTACCATACAAGCTGGTGGAGTCTGATGCTTTCAAAAAATTTGTATCTATTGGGACACCGCAGTGGAAGGTACCTGGCAGAAATTTCTTTTCACAAAAGGCAATCCCAAACCTGTACTCTGTTGTGAGAAAGGAAGTTATGGCATGTCTGGCACACAGCGTTGGGGCAAGGGTCCATATGACCACGGATAGCTGGTCTGCAAAGCATGGTCAGGGCAGGTATATCACCTACACTGCACATTGGGTAAACCTGCTGACTTCTGACAAGCATGGAATGCGTGGCTCTGCAGAAGAGTTGGTGACACCGCCATGACTTGCAGGCAGGCCTGCTGCTACCTCCTCTACTCCTCCTACTCCATCCTCTTCCATAACCTCTTCCTCGGCTGAGTCCTCTTCAACTTCTGCGTCTTGCTCCACATCTATGGCACCCCCCAGCTCCCCAGGTACTATGCTACATCCTGGGTACGGCAGTGTCACGCCGTCTTGGGGTTGACTTGCCTGAAAGCGGAGAGTCACACCGCACCAGCACTCCTGACCGCCCTGAACGCACAGGTGGATCAGTGGCTGACTCCGCACCAACTGGAGATTGGCAAGGTTGTTTCTGACAATGGAAGTAATTTGGTGGCGGCATTGAAATTGGGCAAGTTGACACATGTGCCGTGCATGGCACATGTGTGTAATCTAATTGTACAACGATTTGTCCATAAGTACCCAGGCTTACAGGACGTCCTGAAGCAGGCCAGGAAGGTGTGTGGCCATTTCAAGCGTTCCTACATGGCCATGGCGCACTTGTCCGATATCCAGCGTCGAAACAACCTGCCAGTGAGGCGCTTGATTTGCGACAGCCCGACACGGTGGAATTCAACACTCCTAATGTTTGACCGCCTGCTACAACAAGAAAAAGCTGTTAATGAGTATTTGTATGACCGGGGTGCTAGGCCAGCCTCTGGGGAGCTGGGGATATTTTTTCCAAATTACTGGACGCTCATGCCTGTAGGCTCATGCGTCCTTTTGAGGAGGTGACAAACCTTGTCAGTCGCACCGAAGGCACCATCAGCGACATCATACCATTTGTTTTCTTCCTGGAGCGTGCCCTGCAAAGTGTGCTTCATCAGGCAGTAGATGAGTGTGAAGAGGAAGAGTTGTGGTGTCCATCACCCCCACAAACAGCTGAATCAGCATTGCTTGCTGGACCTGCGGCAACGCAGGAAGAGGATTGTGAGGAAGAGGAGTCAGAGGAGGAATGTGGCTTTGAGGAGGAGGAGGAGGAGGAAGACCGAGCACAACAGGCATCCCAGGGTGCTCGTTGTTGTCACCTCTCTGGTACCTGTGGTGTTGTACGTGGCTGGGGGGAAGAAGATACCATCAGTGAGATCAGTGAAGAGGAGGAACGGGACATGATTAGCTCAGCATCCAACCTTGTTCAAATGGGTTCTTTCATGCTGTCGTGCCTTTTGAGGGACCCTCGTATAAAAAAGCTGAAGGAGAACGACCTGTACTGGGTGTCCACGCTCCTCGACCCCCGGTATAAGCATAAAGTGCCTGAAATGTTACCAAATTCCTGCAAGTCGGAAAGGATGGAGCATTTTAAGAATAAATTAAAAACTATGCTTTACACAGCATATAAGGGTGATGTCACAGCACCACGGGAATGTAACAGGGGAAGAGATGAAATTAATCCTCCTCCTCCTCCCACGACCACGGCGGCAAGGACAGGATGCTTTCCTGATGTCGTGTTAATGGAGGACATGCGTACCTTTTTAACTCCCATGCACCATCAGAGCCTTTCGGGATCCAGCCTTAGAGAAAGACTCAACCGACAGGTAGCAGACTACCTAGCTTTAACTGTAGATCTCGACACTCTCAGGAGCGATGGACCCCTTGACTACTGGGTGTGCAGGCTGGACTTGTGGCCTGAGCTATCCCAATTTGCAATGGAACTTCTGGCCTACCCCGCTTCAAGTGTCCTGTCCGAAAGGACTTTCAGTGCAGCAGGAGGTTTTGTCACTGAGAAGAGAAGTCGCCTAGGTCAAAAAAGCCTTGACTATCTCACTTTTATAAAAATGAATGAGGGCTGGATCCCGAAGGGACTGACATTGGGCGATACATTTGAATAAAAAAGGCCTGATGATGAGATGAGATGAGCTGGCTTGGGCTACAACTGGTACACAGGCTGGCCTTTTTTTTTTGTTAGAAAGCCGGAGGACTTGCTTGACTTACTTGCCAACAACTAGTGTTCAAGCCACAAGCTTTTAGGGCACTTTATAAATGTTTTACAAACATCAATTTTTCTGGCCGCTGCTACAGCAGTTGCTACAACAATGCCAACATTTTTCAGTCATTTTGTACATTCCTAATTATTCTGGCCCCTGCTGCAGCTCTGTGGGTACAAAACTCAAATAAAAAAAATAAGGCACATAACACTAGTGATTAAACTGTTACGAATAGTACAACTTAGCACACCACTCATATCTGGTGGACCATTAAATTGAACGCAAAATGCCACAAATTTGAAGGAGGAGGACCGACCAAGCATCTTTATCCGTCTCTTGGTTGCTCTAAATTATCTCTGTGTTCCATCTATGCCATACCTGTACTCTATTGTGCAAAAGGGTGGCATATGTGGTGTTTCATGCTGTTGTGCCTGTTGCGGGTCGTGGCCCATGGTATAAAAAGGCTGAAGGAGAACGACCTGTAAAGGGTGCCCCATCAAATTTTTAGAAAAATGTTCCTGGTTCCTCTCAATTATCTCTGGGTTTCTAAAATGGATGCCATACCTGTACTCGCTTGTGCAAAAGGATGGCATATGTGGTGGTGTTTCCTGCAGTTGTTTCTGTTGAGGGTGCTGGACCCTCTTATAAAAAGGCTGAAGGAGAACGACCTGGAGTGGGAGTCCAAGCATGGTTTTTGGGGCTATTTCACTTTTCCAAACAATTATCTGTGGGTTTCTAAAATCAATGCCGTACCAGTACTCTATTGTTCAAAAGGATGCCATATGTTCTCTTTCCTGCTGGTATTTTGTTTGAGGGTCCTGGACCCTCTTATAAAAAGGCCTAAGGAGAAAGAGGTGTACTGGGTGTCCACTCAATTTTTTTTTTCTATTTCACATTTGACCAAAATTATCTCTGGATTTGTAAAATCAATGCTGTACCTGTACTCTATTGTTCAAAAGGATGCCATACGTCCTCTTTCCTGCTGGTGTTTTTTTTGAGGGTCCTGGACCCTCTTATAAAAAGGCCTAAGGAGAAAGAAGTGTACTGGGTGTCCATCGAATCATTTGTTTGATTCAAATTCCCGGTTGCAACAAATTATCTCCGGGTTTCTAAAATCAATGCCTTTCCTGTAATCTAATTTTCAAAAGGATACCATATGTCCTCTTTCCTGCTGCTGGTTTTGTTGAGGGTCCTGGAGCCTCTGCTAAAAAGGCCTAAGGATAAATAAGTGTGCTGGGTGTCTAATCAATGTTCTTTTAGATTTCCCGGTTGCAACTAATTATCTCTGTGTTTCTAAAATCAATGCCTTTCCTGTAATCTATTATTCACAAGGATGCCATATGTCCTCTTTCATGCTGTTGTTTCTGTTGAGGCTCCGGGACCCTCTTATAAAAAGGCCTAAGGAGAAAGAAGTGTACTGGGTGTCCATCGAATCATTTGTTTGATTCAAATTCCCGGTTGCAACAAATTATCTCCGGGTTTCTAAAATCAATGCCTTTCCTGTAATCTAATTTTCAAAAGGATACCATATGTCCTCTTTCCTGCTGCTGGTTTTGTTGAGGGTCCTGGAGCCTCTGCTAAAAAGGCCTAAGGATAAATAAGTGTACTGGGTGTCTAATCAATGTTCTTTTAGATTTCCCGGTTGCAACTAATTATCTCTGTGTTTCTAAAATCAATGCCTTTCCTGTAATCTATTATTCACAAGGATGCCATATGTCCTCTTTCATGCTGTTGTTTCTGTTGAGGCTCCGGTACCCTCTTATAAAAAGGCCTAAGGAGAAAGAAGTGTACTGGGTGTCCATCGAATCATTTGTTTGATTCAAATTCCTGGTTGCAACAAATTATCTCCGGGTTTCTAAAATCAATGTCTTTCCTGTAATCTAATTTTCAAAAGGATGCCATATGTCCTCTTTCCTGCTGCTGGTTTTGTTGAGGGTCCTGGAGCCTCTGCTAAAATGGCCTAAGGATAAATAAGTGTACTGGGTGTCTAATCAATGTTCTTTTAGATTTCCCGGTTGCAACTAATTATCTCTGTGTTTCTAAAATCAATGCCTTTCCTGTAATCTATTATTCACAAGGATGCCATATGTCCTCTTTCATGCTGTTGTTTCTGTTGAGGCTTCGGGAGCCTCTTATAAAAAGGCCTAAGGATAAAGAAGTGTACTGGGTGTCTAATATATGTTTTTTTAGATTTCACGGTTGCAACAAATTATCCCCGGGTTTCTAAAATCAATGCCTTTCCTGTAATCTATTATTCAAAAGGATGCCATATGTCCTCTTTCATGCTGTTGTTTCGTTTGAGGCTCCGGCACCCTCTTATAAAAAGGCCTAAGGATAAATAAGTGTACTGGGTGTCTAATCATTGTTTTTTTCTATTTCACGGTTGCAACTAATTATCTCTGGGTTTCTAAAATCAATGCCTTTCCTGTAATCGATTATTCAAAAGGATGCCATATGTCCTCTTTCATGCTGTTGTTTTGGTTGAGGCTCCGGGACCCTCTTATAAAAAGGCCTAAGGATAAATAAGTGTGCTGGGTGTCTAATCAATGTTTTTTTTGTATTTCCCGGTTGCAACTAATGATCTCTGGGTTTCTAAAATCAATGCCTTTCCTGTAATCTATTATTCAAAAGGATGCCATATGTCCTCTTTCATGCTGTTGTTTCGGTTGAGGCTCCGGGACCCTCTTATAAAAAGGCCTAAGGATAAATAAGTGTACTGGGTGTCTAATCAATGTTTTTTTCTATTTCCCGGTTGCAACTAATGATCTCTGGGTTTCTAAAATCAATGCCTTTCCTGTAATCTAATTTTCAAAAGGATACCATATGTCCTCTTTCCTGCTGCTGGTTTTGTTGAGGGTCCTGGAGCCTCTGCTAAAAAGGCCTAAGGATAAATAAGTGTACTGGGTGTCTAATCAATGTTCTTTTAGATTTCCCGGTTGCAACTAATTATCTCTGTGTTTCTAAAATCAATGCCTTTGCTGTAATCTATTATTCACAAGGATGCCATATGTCCTCTTTCATGCTGTTGTTTCTGTTGAGGCTCCGGTACCCTCTTATAAAAAGGCCTAAGGAGAAAGAAGTGTACTGGGTGTCCATCGAATAATTTGTTTGATTCAAATTCCCGGTTGCAACAAATTATCTCCGGGTTTCTAAAATCAATGTCTTTCCTGTAATCTAATTTTCAAAAGGATGCCATATGTCCTCTTTCCTGCTGCTGGTTTTGTTGAGGGTCCTGGAGCCTCTGCTAAAATGGCCTAAGGATAAATAAGTGTACTGGGTGTCTAATCAATGTTCTTTTAGATTTCCCGGTTGCAACTAATTATCTCTGTGTTTCTAAAATCAATGCCTTTCCTGTAATCTATTATTCACAAGGATGCCATATGTCCTCTTTCATGCTGTTGTTTCTGTTGAGGCTTCGGGAGCCTCTTATAAAAAGGCCTAAGGATAAAGAAGTGTACTGGGTGTCTAATATATGTTTTTTTAGATTTCACGGTTGCAACAAATTATCCCCGGGTTTCTAAAATCAATGCCTTTCCTGTAATCTATTATTCAAAAGGATGCCATATGTCCTCTTTCATGCTGTTGTTTCGTTTGAGGCTCCGGCACCCTCTTATAAAAAGGCCTAAGGATAAATAAGTGTACTGGGTGTCTAATCATTGTTTTTTTCTATTTCACGGTTGCAACTAATTATCTCTGGGTTTCTAAAATCAATGCCTTTCCTGTAATCGATTATTCAAAAGGATGCCATATGTCCTCTTTCATGCTGTTGTTTTGGTTGAGGCTCCGGGACCCTCTTATAAAAAGGCCTAAGGATAAATAAGTGTGCTGGGTGTCTAATCAATGTTTTTTTTCTATTTCCCGGTTGCAACTAATGATCTCTGGGTTTCTAAAATCAATGCCTTTCCTGTAATCTATTATTCAAAAGGATGCCATATGTCCTCTTTCATGCTGTTGTTTCGGTTGAGGCTCCGGGACCCTCTTATAAAAAGGCCTAAGGATAAATAAGTGTACTGGGTGTCTAATCAATGTTTTTTTCTATTTCCCGGTTGCAACTAATGATCTCCGGGTTTCTAAAATCAATGCCTTTCCTGTAATCTAATTTTCAAAAGGATACCATATGTCCTCTTTCCTGCTGCTGGTTTTGTTGAGGGTCCTGGAGCCTCTGCTAAAAAGGCCTAAGGATAAATAAGTGTACTGGGTGTCTAATCAATGTTCTTTTAGATTTCCCGGTTGCAACTAATTATCTCTGTGTTTCTAAAATCAATGCCTTTCCTGTAATCTATTATTCACAAGGATGCCATATGTCCTCTTTCATGCTGTTGTTTCTGTTGAGGCTCCGGTACCCTCTTATAAAAAGGCCTAAGGAGAAAGAAGTGTACTGGGTGTCCATCGAATCATTTGTTTGATTCAAATTCCCGGTTGCAACAAATTATCTCCGGGTTTCTAAAATCAATGTCTTTCCTGTAATCTAATTTTCAAAAGGATGCCATATGTCCTCTTTCCTGCTGCTGGTTTTGTTGAGGGTCCTGGAGCCTCTGCTAAAATGGCCTAAGGATAAATAAGTGTACTGGGTGTCTAATCAATGTTCTTTTAGATTTCCCGGTTGCAACTAATTATCTCTGTGTTTCTAAAATCAATGCCTTTCCTGTAATCTATTATTCACAAGGATGCCATATGTCCTCTTTCATGCTGTTGTTTCTGTTGAGGCTTCGGGAGCCTCTTATAAAAAGGCCTAAGGATAAAGAAGTGTACTGGGTGTCTAATATATGTTTTTTTAGATTTCACGGTTGCAACAAATTATCCCCGGATTTCTAAAATCAATGCCTTTCCTGTAATCTATTATTCAAAAGGATGCCATATGTCCTCTTTCATGCTGTTGTTTCGTTTGAGGCTCCGGCACCCTCTTATAAAAAAGCCTAAGGATAAATAAGTGTACTGGGTGTCTAATCATTGTTTTTTTCTATTTCACGGTTGCAACTAATTATCTCTGGGTTTCTAAAATCAATGCCTTTCCTGTAATCGATTATTCAAAAGGATGCCATATGTCCTCTTTCATGCTGTTGTTTTGGTTGAGGCTCCGGGACCCTCTTATAAAAAGGCCTAAGGATAAATAAGTGTGCTGGGTGTCTAATCAATGTTTTTTTTCTATTTCCCGGTTGCAACTAATGATCTCTGGGTTTCTAAAATCAATGCCATTCCTGTAATCTATTATTCAAAAGGATGCCATATGTCCTCTTTCATGCTGTTGTTTCGGTTGAGGCTCCGGGACCCTCTTATAAAAAGGCCTAAGGATAAATAAGTGTACTGGGTGTCTAATCAATGTTTTTTTCTATTTCCCGTTTGCAACTAATGATCTCTGGGTTTCTAAAATCAATGCCTTTCCTGTAATCTATTATTCAAAAGGATGCCATATGTCCTCTTTCATGCTGTTGTTTCGGTTGAGGCTCCGGGACCCTCTTATAAAAAGGCCTAAGGATGAAGAAGTGTACTGGGTGTCCAATCAATGTTTTTTTCTATTTCCCGGGTCATATACATGATCTCTGGGATTCTAAAATCAATGCCTTAACTGTAATCAATTGTTCACAAGGATGCCATATGTCCTCTTTCATGCTGTTGTTTCTGTTGAGGCTCCGGGAGCCTCTTATAAGAAGGCCTAAGGATAAAGAAGTGTGCTGGGTGTCCAATCAATGTTTTTTTTTATTTCACAGTTGACCAAAATTATCTCTGGGTTTGTAAAATCAATGCTGTACCTGTACTCTATTGTTCAAAAGGATGCCATATGTCCTCTTTCCTGCTGTTGTTTCTGTTGAGGCTCCGGGACCCTCTTATAAAAAGGCCTAAGGAGAAAGAAGTGTACTGGGTGTCCATCGAATCATTTGTTTGATTCAAATTCCTGGTTGCAACAAATTATCTCCGGGTTTCTAAAATCAATGCCTTTCCTGTAATCTAATTTTCAAAAGGATACCATATGTCCTCTTTCCTGCTGCTGGTTTTGTTGAGGGTCCTGGAGCCTCTGCTAAAAAGGCCTAAGGATAAATAAGTGTGCTGGGTGTCTAATCAATGTTCTTTTAGATTTCCCGGTTGCAACTAATTATCTCTGTGTTTCTAAAATCAATGCCTTTCCTGTAATCTATTATTCACAAGGATGCCATATGTCCTCTTTCATGCTGTTGTTTCTGTTGAGGCTCCGGGACCCTCTTATAAAAAGGCCTAAGGATAAAGAAGTGTACTGGGTGTCCAATCAATGTTTTTTTCTATTTCCCGGGTCATATACATGATCTCTGGGATTCTAAAATCAATGCCTTAACTGTAATCAATTGTTCACAAGGATGCCATATGTCCTCTTTCATGCTGTTGTTTCTGTTGAGGCTCCGGGAGCCTCTTATAAGAAGGCCTAAGGATAAAGAAGTGTGCTGGGTGTCCAATCAATGTTTTTTTTTATTTCACAGTTGCAAAAAAATTATCTATGGCTTTCTAAAATCTATGCCTTACCTGTCATCTATTGTTCAAAAGGATGCCATATGTCCTCTTTCCTGCTGTTGTTTTTGTTGGGGGTCCGGAACACTATTCTAAAAAGGCCAAAGGAGAACGACCTGTACTGTACTGGGTGTCCAATCATGTTTTTGTTTTCAATTTCACAGTTCATAATAAATATCACTGTGTAACTAAAATCAATGCCATACCTGTACTCTGTTGTTCAAAAGGATGGCATATGTGGTGTTTCATTCTGTTGTGGTTGTTGAGGGTCGTGGCCGTGGGACAGCGTATAAAACGGCTGAAGGAGATCAACCTGTACAGCCTTGCTCCTCTTTTTAGGCAGGCCAGCTTTTTGGATACATGCCCACAGACTCTGTAACGCATGCCTCTTTCAGGGAGAGGTGCAGCCATAATGCAGGGTCAGAACCTCTGCCTGCAACTGTTATACTCGATTTTGGGAAAGGAAGTAACCTTACCATGGTTCCCTGCACGCACGTATTGTTGTTATATTTTGGTGAGGGTAATCATGATGGCCATGTAGACCACCACCGAGAGTCCTGGAAGTAACAGGGATGAGATGAAAGTGCTAAGAATAGTACAACTTGAAACAACAGAGTTAGCCATGGGTGTTAGTGCAAGACCCCTTGGCTTTTTTTTGGCTTTGGGTGCGGCTAATCATGCAGGCCATATAGAGCTGCCACCATTCGGTGTTGTATCAGGTATTAAACTAATAAGAACAGTACTACCAAAATACAGCCAATGAAGGGCCTTATGAAGACTGAGCCAAGGTTGGATTGTAGTATTTGGTTAGGCTAATCATGATGGCCATGTAGACCACCACCGAGAGTCCTGGAAGTAACAGGGATGATGAGATGAAAGTGCTAAGAATAGTACTACTTGAAACAACAGAGTTAGCCATGGGTGTTAATCCAAGACCGCTTTGCTTTATTTTTGTTTTGGGTGCGGCTAATCATGCAGGCCATATAGAGCTGCCACCATTCGGTGTTGTATCAGCTATTTAACTAATAAGAACAGAACTACAAAAATACAACCAATGAAGGGCCTTATGAAGACTGAGCCAAGGTTGGATTGTAGTATTTGGTTAGGCTAATCATGATGGCCATTTAGACCACCACCGAGAGTCCTGGAAGTAACAGGGATGATGAGATGAAAGTGCTAAGAATAGTACTACTTGAAACAACCGAGTTAGCCATGGGTGTTAAACCAAGACCGCTTGGATTTATTTTTGTTTTCGGTGAGGCTAATCATGCAGGCCATATAGAGCTTCCACCATTCGGTGTTGTATCAGCTATAAAAATAATAAGAACTGTACTATCAAAATACAGCCAATGAAGGGCCTATGAAGACTGAGCAAAGGTTGGATTGTAGTATTTTGTTCGGCTAATCATGATGGCCATGTAGACCACCCGTAACAGGGATGAAAGTGCTAAGAATAGTACTAATTGAAACAACTGAGTTAGCCATGGGTGTTAGTCTAAGACCACTCTGCTTTTTTTGGGTTTGGGTGCAGCTAATCATGAAGGCCAGATAGACCTGCCACCATTTGGTGTTGTAACAGGTATTAAACTGCAAATAACAGTACTACTTAACACAACCTACTTACCATGGGTCCCAGAGCATATGTTTGGTTATTATATTTTGTAAGGGTAATCATGCAGGCCATATAGACCTCCACCGATAGGGTGAGTATGAGTAACAGCTATTAAAATGCTAAGGACATTACTAATTAACACAACATAGTTACCATGGGTCGCAGACCAAGAGCAGATGTCTTATTATTATAATATTTTGTATGGGTAATCATCCAGGCCGTATAGACCTCACCAAATAGGGGGAGTTACAGAGATTAAAGTGCTAAGAATGGTAGTACTTAAAACACAACCTAGTTAAAATGGGTACCAGACCGCATGTCTTATTATTATATTTTTTCAGGGTAATCAGGTAAATACAAAGTTACCCGATAGGGGGGGGGTAACAGGGATTAAAGTGCTAAGAAAAGTACTAATTAACACAAGCTAGTTATCATGGGTCCAACACTGTGTGTCTTGATGTTATACTTTGTCAGGGTAATCATGCAGGCCATATAGACCTCCCTTGATAGGGGGAGTAACAGGGATTACAGTTATAAGAATAGTACTACTTAAACACAACCTAATTACCATGGGTCCAAGACCAGATGTTTTATTATTATACTTTGTCAGGGTAATCATGCAGGCCATATAGAGCTCCAACAAAAGGGGGGGGGGGGGTAAGAGGGATTCAAGTGATAAAAAAAGTTTTACTTAACACAACAAAATTACCATGGGTCCCAGACCGCGTGTCTTGTTGTTATACTTTGTCAGGGTAATCATAACCGCCATATAGACCTCCACCAATAGGGGGAGTTACAGGGCTGAAAGTGCGAAGAACAGTACTACTTAACACAACCTAGTTGGGTCCAAGAACGCATGTTTAATTATTAGACTTTATCAGGGTAATTATATATCTAACAAATCTATCTATTTCTCTTCTATCGATTCTATCTAACTATCAATCTATGTATATCTATCTATCTATCTATCCTATCTATCAATCTATCTTCTGTCCGGGATGTTTTGAGACAGCCACTTGTGTTTCTGACAAATTTGAAGTAGGAGGACAGAACAATCATCTTCTTCCATCTCCCGGTTCCACAAATGAAGGCCATATAGACCTCATCTGATAGGGGGAGTAACAGGTTGTAGTAAAATGTTAAGAATATTACTACTTAACACACCACGGGTCACAGACCACATGTCTTATTGTTATACTCTGTCAGGGAAATTATATATATTTCAAATCCATTGATTTATATATCAAATTGATCGAACTATCAAATGTATCGATCAAATGTTGCATTTATTGATCAATGTAATTCGTATCTATAAAATGTATATTACATATTTTGGTTGATGTCATTCGTATCTATAAAATGTATATTGCATCTTTGATTCAATAACATTCGTATCTATCAAATGTATATTGCATCTATTGATCGACGTAATTCGTATCGATCTAATGTATATTGCATCTATTGAGCTATGTACAGTGTATCGATCATATGTATATCGCATCGATTGAGCTATGTTATCTATGTATCTATCTATCAAATCTATCTATCTCGTGGTTGTGCAAGTGTACTGTTTGCGGTTGATTGCGGTGCATAACACTTGGAGTTTGCTCTGTCACTGTGATGCGGCCGTAACCCTTACACTACCTGATGGATACGACATCATAACTGATGTTTTAAAGCACGTTATTGCAAACAATTTGGGAATGTTAGTTGATTTAGGCCCATTATGGGTTAAAAGCAGACTCTGCTTAAACTATGTAATTTTCCATGGGAGTTTTGGCAGGGATTCCCCTCCAGCATGCCACAGTCCAGGTGTTAGTACCCTTGAAACAACGTTTCCATCACTATTGTGGCCAGAAAGAGTCCTTGTAGGTTTTAAAGTTCGCCTGCCTATTGAATTCAAAATTTTAGGTTCGCGACATCACTATTGCCGTGTCAACCATCAAAACAAATAAATAAATTGTCACAACAGGTAAATGTGTTTATAAATCACACAGACCAAATAGAGGTAAACAGCACACCGATTACCTGAAACACGTATAAGCATCAATCTCCACAAGTAGTGGGGCATTAGGGAAAGTATGAATTGTCACAGAGACCTTAGGGGTAGACCCAACTATATTCTCAATATAAAGAGGCACGAGCTGACTATCTAATCAGCAAGGATACATGAACATACTTAGAGAGCAGAAATGTCCGCCACCAGACCACAGTGAACCGTGTGTTGGCTTGCACCAGGTCTAGACATAGAACAAGTGTGAGCATAGAAGAATAAAAGAATCAAAAAATCAACAGATAGACTTAGTGTAGTGTAGTGACATTACTATTACAAACTTGTTAAGGATAGGACAGGGCATAAAGGCACACACACACAATAACCCTAGTTACAGAATGGATCTGGACTCTCATGTAGGAACAAATGACCAAATGATCTAGGTCAGTGATTTTCAACCTTTTTTTTCCTGCGGCACACCACCATCCCGAAATTTTACAAAATCACACATTGTAGCCTAATACAGTAAATATATATATATATATATATATATATATATATATATATATATATATATGAACAATTTAGTACATTTTAGTTAATTCAATTCAGAATTCAGAATACAACAAGGCTGCAGAGCGGGATGGTTGTAACTTGTTTTCTTTTTATGTTATGTGCGGGTACATTCCAGATGCAGGGGATCCTGGAGGATCACTTTATCGGATGGGAGACTTCAAGGTAGGATGATCTTCAGGGGACTAGTGTTAGGTTATTTAAGGGGCGTTTGGGTTAGATTAGGGGTATGTGGGTGGTGGTTTTAATGTTGGGGGGGTTGTATTTTTCTTTTACAGGCAAAAGAGCAGTTTTCTTTGGGGCATGCCCCACAAAAGGCCCTTTTAAGGGCTGGTAAGGTAAAAGAGCTTTGAACTTTTTTAATGTAGAATAGGGTAGGGATTTGTTTTATTTTGGGGGGCTTTGTTATTTTATTAGGGGGCTTAGATTAGGTGTAATTAGCTTAAAATTGTTGTAATATTTTTTAAATGTTTGTAACCTAGTTTTTTTATTTTTTGTAACTTAGCTTTTTTTATTTTTTGTACTTTAGTTAGTTTATGTAATTGTATTTAATTGTAGTTATTTGTATTTAATTTATTTAATTTATTTAATGATAGTGTAGTGTTAGGTTTAATTGTAACTTAGGTTAGGATTTATTTTACAGGTAATTTTGTATTTCTTTTAGCTAGGTAGTTATTAAATAGTTAATAACTATTTAATAACTATTCTAACTAGCTAAAATAAATACAAAGTTACCTGTAAAATAAATATAAATCCTAAAATAGCTACAATGTAATTATTAATTACATTGTAGCTATCTTAGGGTTTATTTTACAGGTAAGTATTTAGTTTTAAATAGGAATAATTTATTAAAGTATAGTGTAGTGTTAGGTGTAATTGTAACTTAGGTTAGTTTTTATTTTACAGGTAAATTTCTCTTTATTTTAGCTAGGTAGCTATTAAATAGTTAATAACTATTTAATAGCTATTGTACCTAGTTAAAATAAATTGAAAGTTACCTATAAAATAAAAATAAATTCTAAGATAGCTACAATATAATTATTATTTATATTGTAGCTATATTAGGGTTTATTTTAAAGGTAAGTATTTAGTTTTAAATAGGATTAATTTAGTTAATAATAGAAATATTATTTAGATTTATTTAATTAATATTTAAGTTAGGGGGGTGTTAGGGTTAGTGTTAGACTTAGGTTTAGGGGTTAATAAATTTATTACAGTGGCAGCGGTGTAGTGGGGGGCAGGATAAGGGTTAATAAATGTATTATAGGTGGCGACGGTGTAGAGGGGGCAGATTAGGGGTTAATAAATTTAATATAGGTTGCGGCAGGGTCCGGGAGCGGCAGTTTAGGGGTTAAACTATTTATTTAGTTGCGGCAAGGTGCGGGATCAGCAGGATAGGGGTTAATAACTTTATTATAGAGCGCGGCGGAATAGGGGGGGCAGGATAGGGGTTACTAGGTATAATGTAGGTTGCGGTGGTGTCCGGGAGCGGCGGTTTAGGGGTTAATACATTTATAAGAGTTGTGGCGGGGTCTAGGAGCGCCGGTTTAGGGGTTAGTAACTTTATTGTGTTGCGGGAGGCTCCGGGGGCGCCGGTATAGGGGGTAGAACAGTGTAGTATAGTGTGGGTGCTTAGTGACAGGCTAGCAATAAAGCTGTAAAAAAGCCGAAGAGCAGCGAGATCGGATGAGTGATAACTCTCACAGTCCGCTGCTCATCGCCCCGTACTTGGTGCGCAGCTTTTTGACAGATTTATTGATAACTTAGGCAAATTTTTTCAGGTCCGCGGCGGCGATGGTAGGCGAGCTTAGGCGGGCGTATTGGGCAGGTGAAGGCAGGAAAGTTGACACGTTGATAACTATCCCCCAAAGTCTTTAAGTTTGCAAGGCAGGAAAGCGGGAAAAAAAAACGCTGTGCCACCAGTTATCTAAAATCATGGGTTAATATTTGCACAAGACAAGAACCCAGCCAGTACCGTATTGGCTCCCGATGGTCAGAGGCCTCCTGCGATCACACCCACGTGTGGATAGTTGTATGCACGCCGCAGCAGGCTGTTACTCAGTGGACCCTCCACTCCAGACGAACAAGAAGCGGTCAATGTCTGCTCTCTCTAATTGGAACTTCCAATAGAGATGGGATTGGCTATTTCAATCAAGCAAAAGTGGCAGGTGGGCGTGTATTATGGGCTACGTCACGTGCAGTAGGGTCTGTACACTCTGGAGTTATAACTTATTACATTATGGCAGCGGCTCTCTGCCGATGCGCACCCAAAGTGAGCAGAACTTTGCTGCTCAGTCTCCACAAACTTCTGCAGCTGCCCCAGAAAATTATACCGTCTGCCTGATGGGCCTGTCAGTTTGCCTCTGTGACGGCGGCACACCTGATGATCTCTAACAGCACACTAGTGTGCCGCAGCACAGTGGTTGAAAATCACTGATCTAGGTAATCCTCAAAGCAAAGAAATAATAAATTAGTGTAATACTGTAAAGTGTAAAAGTTTATATTTCAATGGACGATTCACTGCTCATGTGAAATGGAGCTATAATAAGCTTTCTTAAATGTGCACACCTACTTTTATACTGGTGGGCAAACAATTTCCCATGGATTTTGACAGTAAAAATTTATTTAAGACATGATAAAATACATAACAACGTCAAATGGAACAGCGATGGGAACCAGATTTGCGCCCATGTATGCCAATTTATATATGGCCAATTGGGAAGATCAATATATTTTTGCTCTGATTGGGTGCAATATGTGGTGACCATTCATCTTTAAATTGACAACCTTTTTATGATCTGGTCAGGAAGTGAATAACAGCTGCCGGAATTCATGGACCATTTAAAAGGGTATTAATTCAAAGTTGACCTTTTATGGAAATATAGCCAAACAATAATAGAATTTGTAGATTTACAGCTAGATTTAGAATTCTGCGGCAAAAGGGGTGCGTTAGCTACGCGTGCTTTTTTTCTCCTGCACCTTTTAATTACCGCTGGTATTTAGAGTTCACAGAAGGGCTGCGTTAGACTCCAAAAATTGAGCGTATAGCATATTTACCGCCACTGCAACTCTCAATACCAGCGGTGCTTACGGACGCGGGCAGCTTCAAAAACGTGCTCGTGCACGATTCCCCCATAGGAAACAATGGGGCCGTTTGAGCTGAAAAAAAACCTAACACCTGCAAAAAAGGAGCGTTCAGCTCCTAATGCAGCCCCATTGTTTCCTATGGGGAAACACTTCCTAAGTCTGCACCTAACACCCTAACATGAACCCCGAGTCTAAACACCCCTAACCTTACACTTATTAACCCCTAATCTGCCACCCCCACTATCGCTGACCCCTGCATATTTTTTTAACCCCTAATCTGCCGCTCCGTACACCGCCGCAACCTACGTTATCCCTATGTACCCCTAATCTGCTGCCCCTAACACCGCCGACCCCTATATTATATTTATTAACCCCTAATCTGCCGCCCCCAATGTCGCAGCTACCTACCTACAATTATTAACCCCTAATCTGCCGACCGGACCTCGCCGCTACTATAATAAATGTATTAACCCCTAAAGCTAAGTCTAACCCTAACACTAACACCCCCCGAAGTTAAATATAATTATTATCTAACTAAATAAATTAACTCTTATTAAATAAATTATTCCTATTTAAAACTAAATACTTACCTGTAAAATAAACCCTAATATAGCTACAATATAAATTATAATTATATTGTAGCTATTTTAGGATTTATATTTATTTTACAGGTAACTTTGCATTTATTTTAACAAGGTGCAATAGCTATTAAATAGTTAATAACTATTTAATAGCTACCTAGTTAAAATAATTACAAAATTACCTGTAAAATAAATCCTAACCTAAGTTACAATTAAACCTAACACTACACTATCAATAAATTAATTAAATAAAATACCTACAATTATCTACAATTAAACCTAACACTACACTATCAATAAATAAATTAAATACAAATAAATACACTAACTAAAGTACAAAAAATAAAAAAAGAACTAAATTACAAAAAATAAAAAAATATTTAGAAACATAAAAATATTACAACAATTTTAAGCTAATTACACCTACTCTAAGCCCCCTAATAAAATAACAAAGCCCCCCAAAATAAAAAAATGCCCTTCCCTATTCTAAAATAAAAATAGAAAAGCTCTTTAACCTTACGAGCCCTGAAAAGGGCCTTTTGCGGGGCATCCCCCAAAGAATTCTGCTCTTTTGCCTGTAAAAAAAACATACAATACCCCCCCAACATTACAACCCACCACCCACATACCCCTAATCTAACCCAAACCTCCCTTAAATAAACCTAACACTAAGCCCCTGAAGATCTTCCTACCTTGTCTTCACCACGCCGGATATCACCAATTGGTCCAGAGGAGGCTCCGAAGTCTTCATCCAAACCCAAGCGGCGGGTGAAGAGATCCATCATCGGGCTGAAGAGGTCCATCATCGGGCTGAAGTCTTGATCCAAGCGGCGGCTGAAGAGGTCCATCATCGGGCTGAAGTCTTGATCCAAGCGGCGGCTGAAGAGGTCCATCAGCAGGCTGAAGTCTTGATCCAAGCGGCGGCTGAAGAGGTCCATCATCGGGCTGAAGTCTTCTATCAAGCGGCATCTTCAATCTTCTTTCTTCCGGATCCATCTTCAGCCCGCCGACGCGGAACATCCATCCTGCCCGGCGACTTCCCGACGAATGACGGT
This sequence comes from Bombina bombina, assembly GCF_027579735.1. Taxonomy (NCBI): domain Eukaryota; kingdom Metazoa; phylum Chordata; class Amphibia; order Anura; family Bombinatoridae; genus Bombina; species Bombina bombina. The sequence goes on along the minus strand of NC_069504.1, from coordinate 663,964,102 downwards.
TCCTTTAAATGACGTCATCCAAGATGGCATCCCTCGAATTCCGATTGGCTGATAGGATTCTATCAGCCAATCGGAATTAAGGTAGGAAAATTCTGATTGGCTGATGGAATCAGCCAATCAGATTGAGCTTGCATTCTATTGGCTGTTCCGATCAGCCAATAGAATGCGAGCTCAATCTGATTGGCTGATTGGATCATTGGCTGATTGGATCAGCCAATTGGATTGAACTTGAATCTGATTGGCTGATTCCTTAATTCCGATTGGCTGATAGAATCCTATCAGCCAATCGGAATTCGAGGGACGCCATCTTGGATGACGTCCCTTAAAGGAACCGTCATTCGTCGGGAAGTCGTCGGCAGGATGGATGTTCCGCATTGGCGGGATGAAGATGGATCCAGAAGATAGAAGATTGAAGATGCCGCTTGATAGAAGACCAGCCCGATGATGGACCTCTTCAGTCGCCGCTTGGATCAAGACTTCAGCCCGATGATGGACCTCTTCAGCCGCCGCTTGGATCAAAACTTTAGCCCGATGATGGACCTCTTCAGCCCGATGATGGATCTCTTCAACCCCCGCTTGGGCTTGGATGAAGACTTCGGAGCCTCCTCTGGACCGATCGGTGATACCTGGCGTGGTGAAGACAAGCTAGGAAGATCTTCAGGGGCTTAGTGTTAGGTTTATTTAAAGGGGGTTTGGGTTAGATTAGGGGTATGTGGGTGGTGGGTTGTAATGTTGGGGGGGTATTGTATTTTTTTTTTCCAGGCAAAAGAGCTGAATTCTTTGGGGCATGCCCCACAAAAAGCCCTTTTAAGGGCTGATAAGGTAAAAGAGCTTTTCTATTTTTATTTTAGAATAGGGTAGGGCATTTTTTATTTTGGGGGGCTTTGTTATTTTATTAGGGGGCTTAGAGTAGGTGTAATTAGCTTAAAATTGTTGTAATATTTTTATAATGTTTGTAAATATTTTTTTATTTTTTGTAACTTAGTTCTTTTTTTATTTTTTGTAACTTAGTTTTTTTTTATTTTTTGTACTTTAGTTAGTGTATTTTTTGTATTTAATTTATTTATTGATAGTGTACTGTTAGGTTTAATTGTAGATAATTGTAGGTAGTTTATTCGATTAATTTATTGATAGTGTAGTGTTAGGTTTAATTGTAACTTAGGTTAGGATTTATTTTACAGGTAATTTTGTAATTATTTTAACTAGGTAGCTATTAAATAGTTAATAACTATTTAATAGCTATTGTACCTGGTTAAAATAAATACAAAGTTGCCTGTAAAATAAATATTAATCCTAAAATAGCTACAATATAATTATAATTTATATTGTAGCTATATTAGGGTTTATTTTACAGGTAAGTATTTAGCTTTAAATAGGATTAATTTATTTAATAAAAGTTAATTTATTTCCTTAGATAATAATTATATTTAACTTCGGGGGGTGTTAGTGTTAGACTTAGCTTTAGGGGTTAATAAATTTATTATAGTAGCGGCGAGGTCCGGTTGGCAGATTAGGGGTTAATACTTGAAGTTAGGTGTCGGTGATGTTAGGGAGGGCAGATTAGGGGTTAATACTATTTATTATAGGGTTAGTGAGGCGGGAGTGAGGCGGATTAGGGGTTAATAACTTTATTATAGTAGTGCAAAAGTAGTAAATGAGTACAGCACCTGTTGGTTCCTTAAAGCAGGTTTTAGTTCTGTATGATGCCCGTGGAGAAAGGGTTACTGCCACCCTTACAGCAACATAGACAAATGGAATCCACAGCACCAATTAGGTAAAAGAAAATACCTTTATTTTCACATTACATGCGACGTTTCGGCCTTCACAGCCTTAATCATGCATACTAAAACACTTCAGCCTCTGTCCACAGTATATAGGCTGATCAATTTAAACATTAATTACAAACAGATTTGACAAAATGTTTCACACAGAGCAATTACTCCCTCTAGAGTTAGTCATATTTTACTACATCCTATAAAATTTAACTCTCAAGTTACCACAATATACTTCACAATATAATTCATACAGTACTGAAGTTACTAAAATCATAAGAAAGCATTGGAATATTATTAAAAATTGTAATAGAGATATGGAGATATTCCAAAATAATCCCATTATGGCCTTTAAGAGGGTTAGAAATTTGAGAGACACACTGATTAACAATGATTTGGGACCCTCCAAAAGTCTTAAACAAAGCCATATGGGTCAGAAATCTTATGGTTCTTATCCCTGTCTAGGGTGCTCTAATTGCCATGCAATGATAAAAGGGAAAGAATTTTCCCATCCAAGAACAGGGCATAAATATAAAATTAATGGTTATTATACATGTGAGACATCCTACGTAATCTATCTTATTAAATGCCCGTGTTCTCTTATTTACATTGGAGAATCGACTAGAAAAGGCAGGGAAAGAATTAATCAGCATAAGTCCAACTTGAGATGTGGTAATAAAGAAGCTCCTGTTTCTAATCATTTTATCCAGGCAGGCCACAACATAAGTCAAATTAGGTGGCAGATTATTGACCATGTAGGTACATTAAGAGGAGGGGGTGACAGGGAGAGGATCCTTAAACAAAAAGAAACTTACTGGATCCATAAATTAGATTGTATGTACCCTAAAGGGTTAAATAGAGAAATAGATTTCTCTGTCTTTCTCTAAATGTAACAGTAAAAATTCAAAACAAAAAACATTTTCTTCAAAAAAATTTTTTTTTAGTTAGTTTTGGTTTAGTTAAACACATAGGTAAAGTCACTTGTTCACTTAAACACATAGGTAAAGTTTATCAGTAAGATTGGTAAAAGGTGTCAGTAATATACTTTAGAAATATTACTATAGAAATATAAGATTGCAGTAAGACTTGTTCCTATATATTTTCTTGTTTTTAATGACACTTGTACATTCAGTGGAAACTCCTCTAGTAATTGTATTTTTGGTAACTTGAGAGTTAAATTTTATAGGATGTAGTAAAATATGACTAACACTAGAGGGAGTAATTGCTCTGTGTGAAACATTTTGTCAAATCTGTTTGTAATTAATGTTTTAATTGATCAGCCTATATACTGTGGACAGAGGCTGAAGTGTTTTGTATGCATGATTAAGGCTGTGAAGGCCGAAACGTCGCATGTAATGTGAAAATAAAGGTATTTTCTTTTACCTAATTGGTGCTGTGGATTCCATTTGTCTTTATTATAGTAGCGGCGAGGTCCGGTTGGCAGATTAGGGGTTAATACTTGAAGTTAGGTGTCGGTGATGTTAGGGAGGGCAGATTAGGGGTTAATACTATTTATTATAGGGTTAGTGAGGCGGGAGTGAGGCGGATTAGGGGTTAATAACTTTATTATAGTAGTGCAAAAGTAGTAAATGAGTACAGCACCTGTTGGTTCCTTAAAGCAGGTTTTAGTTCTGTATGATGCCCGTGGAGAAAGGGTTACTGCCACCCTTACAGCAACATAGACAAATGGAATCCACAGCACCAATTAGGTAAAAGAAAATACCTTTATTTTCACATTACATGCGACGTTTCGGCCTTCACAGCCTTAATCATGCATACTAAAACACTTCAGCCTCTGTCCACAGTATATAGGCTGATCAATTTAAACATTAATTACAAACAGATTTGACAAAATGTTTCACACAGAGCAATTACTCCCTCTAGAGTTAGTCATATTTTACTACATCCTATAAAATTTAACTCTCAAGTTACCACAATATACTTCACAATATAATTCATACAGTACTGAAGTTACTAAAATCATAAGAAAGCATTGGAATATTATTAAAAATTGTAATAGAGATATGGAGATATTCCAAAATAATCCCATTATGGCCTTTAAGAGGGTTAGAAATTTGAGAGACACACTGATTAACAATGATTTGGGACCCTCCAAAAGTCTTAAACAAAGCCATATGGGTCAGAAATCTTATGGTTCTTATCCCTGTCTAGGGTGCTCTAATTGCCATGCAATGATAAAAGGGAAAGAATTTTCCCATCCAAGAACAGGGCATAAATATAAAATTAATGGTTATTATACATGTGAGACATCCTACGTAATCTATCTTATTAAATGCCCGTGTTCTCTTATTTACATTGGAGAATCGACTAGAAAAGGCAGGGAAAGAATTAATCAGCATAAGTCCAACTTGAGATGTGGTAATAAAGAAGCTCCTGTTTCTAATCATTTTATCCAGGCAGGCCACAACATAAGTCAAATTAGGTGGCAGATTATTGACCATGTAGGTACATTAAGAGGAGGGGGTGACAGGGAGAGGATCCTTAAACAAAAAGAAACTTACTGGATCCATAAATTAGATTGTATGTACCCTAAAGGGTTAAATAGAGAAATAGATTTCTCTGTCTTTCTCTAAATGTAACAGTAAAAATTCAAAACAAAAAACATTTTCTTCAAAAAAATTTTTTTTTAGTTAGTTTTGGTTTAGTTAAACACATAGGTAAAGTCACTTGTTCACTTAAACACATAGGTAAAGTTTATCAGTAAGATTGGTAAAAGGTGTCAGTAATATACTTTAGAAATATTACTATAGAAATATAAGATTGCAGTAAGACTTGTTCCTATATATTTTCTTGTTTTTAATGACACTTGTACATTCAGTGGAAACTCCTCTAGTAATTGTATTTTTGGTAACTTGAGAGTTAAATTTTATAGGATGTAGTAAAATATGACTAACACTAGAGGGAGTAATTGCTCTGTGTGAAACATTTTGTCAAATCTGTTTGTAATTAATGTTTTAATTGATCAGCCTATATACTGTGGACAGAGGCTGAAGTGTTTTGTATGCATGATTAAGGCTGTGAAGGCCGAAACGTCGCATGTAATGTGAAAATAAAGGTATTTTCTTTTACCTAATTGGTGCTGTGGATTCCATTTGTCTTTATTATAGTAGTGGTGAGGTCCGGTCGGCAGATTAGGGGTTAATAATTGTAGGTAGGTGGCGACGTTGGGGGCGGCAGATTAGGGGTTAATAAATATTATGTAGGTGTCGGCGGTGTTAGGGGCAGCAGATTAGGGGTACATAGGGATAACGTAGGTTGCGTCGGTGTGTGGTCGGCAGATTAGGGGTTAAAAATTTTTATTAGAGTGGCGGCGATGTGGGGGGGGCCTCGGTTTAGGGGTACATAGGTAATTTATGGATGTTAGTGTACTTTAGAGCACAGTAGTTAAGAGCTTTATGAACCGGCGTTAGCCCAGAAAGCTCTTAACTCCTGACTTTTCTCTGCAGCTGGAGTCTTGTTGTTAGATTTCTAACGCTCACTTCAGCCAAGACTCTAAATACCGGCTTTAGAAAGATCCCATTGAAAAGATAGGATACGCAAATGGCGTAGGGGGTTCTGCGGTATGGAAAAGTCGTGGCTGCAAAGTGAGCGTTAGACCCTTACCTGACTGACTCTAAATACCAGCGGTAGCCCAAAACCAGCGTTAGGACTCCCTAACGCTGGTTTTGATGGCTAATGCCAAACTCTAAATCTAGGCGTTAGCGATTTATATTGAGGATCATTCTCTAGAGTCAGATTTTTTTTTAAAGAGTATTGATGTTAACAACTACATAGGCACATAGGGGGGTAGTTATCAATGCGTCTACTTTACCCGCCTTCGCCGGTTCAATACGCCCGCCTAAGCTCGCCTACCATCGCCGCCGCGGACCTTCAAAATTTCGCCTAAGTTATCATAAAAGCTGTCAAAAAGCCGCGCACCAAGTACAGGGCGATGAGCAGCGGACTGTGGGGTAGTTATCAATGCGTCTACTTTACCCGCCTTCGCCGGTTCAATACGCCCGCCTAAGCTCGCCTACCATCGCCGCCGCGGACCTTCAAAATTTCGCCTAAGTTATCATAAAAGCTGTCAAAAAGCCGCGCACCAAGTACAGGGCGATGAGCAGCGGACTGTGAGAGTTATCACTCATCCGATCTCGCTGCTCTTCGACTTTTTGACTGCTTTATTGCTAGCCTGTCACTAAGCACCCACACTAACTACACTGCTCTACCCCCTATACCGGCGCCCCCGGAGCCCCCCGCAACTAAATAAAGTTATTAACCCCTAAACCGCCGCTCCTAGACCCGCCGCAACTCTTATAAATGTATTAACCCCTAAACCGCCGCTCCCGGACCCCGCCGCCACCTACATTATACCTAGTAACCCCTATCCTGCCCCCCCTATTCCGCCGTTACTTATAATAAATTTATTAACCCCTATCCTGCGAATCCTGGACCTTGCCGCAACTAAATAAATAGTTTAACCCCTAAACCGCCGCTCCCGGACCCTGCCGCAACCTATATTAAATTTATTAACCCCTAATCTGCCCCCCCACACCGTTGCCACCTATAATAAGTTTATTAACCCCTATCCTGCCCCCCCTACACCGTCGCCACCTATAATAAGTTTATTAACCCCTATCCTGCCCCCCCTACACCGCCATCCACTGTAATAAAATTATTAACCCCTAAACTTAAGTCTAACACTAACCCTAACACCCCCTAACTTAAACATTAATTAAATAAATCTAAATAATATTTATCTTATTAACTAAATTAATCCTATTTAAAACTAAATACTTACCTTTAAAATAAACCCTAAGATAGCTACAATATAAATAATAATTATATTGTAGCTCTTTTAGGATTTATTTTTATTTTACAGGCATCTTTCAATTTATTTTAACTAGGTACAATAGCTATTAAATAGTTATTAAATATTTAATAGCTACATAGCTAAAATAAAGAGAAATTTACCTGTAAAATAAAAACTAACCTAAGTTACAATTACACCTAACACTACACTATCATTAAATAAATTATTCCTATTTAAAACTAAATACTTACCTGTAAAATAAACCCTAAGATAGCTACAATGTAAATAATAATTATATTGTAGCTATATTAGGATTTATATTTATTTTACAGGTAACTTTGTATTTATTTTAGCTAGTTAGAATAGTTATTAAATAGTTATTAACTATTTAATAACTACCTAGCTAAAAGAAATACAAAATTACCTGTAAAATAAATCCTAACCTAAGTTACAATTAAACCTAACACTACACTATCAATAAATTCATTAAATAAAATACCTACAAAAAATTAAAAAAAAAGTTACAAACATTTAAAAAATATTACAACAATTTTAAACTACTTACACCTAATCTAAGCCTCCTAATAAAATAACAAAGCCCCCCAAAATAAAAAAATGCCCTACCCTATTCTAAATTAAAAAAGTTACCAGCTCTTTTTACCTTACCAGCCCTTAAAAAGGGGCCTTTTGCGGGGCATGCCCCAAAGAATTCTGCTCTTTTGCCTGTAAAAGAAAAATACAAACCCCCAACATTAAGACCCACCACCCACATACCCCTAATCTAACCCAAACCCCCCTTAAATAAACCTAACACTACCCCCCTGAAGACCATCCTACCTTGAGTCGTCTTCAGCTAGCCAACCACCGATGGTACAGAAGAGGAGATCCGGAGTGGCAGAAGTCATCATCCAGGCGGCGCTGAAGAAGTCTTCCATCCAATGAAGTCATCATCCAGGCGGCGCTGAAGAAGTCTTCCATCCGATAGAAGTCTTTAGGATTCTATCAGCCAATCGGAATTAAGGCAGGAAAAATCTGATTGGCTGACTGAATCAGCCAATCAGATTGAAGTTCAATCCGATTGGTTGATCCAATCAGCCAATCAGATTGAGCTCGCATTCTATTGGCTGATCGGAACAGCCAATAGAATGCGAGCTCAATCTGATTGGCTGATTGAATCAGCCAATCAGATTGAAGTTCAATCCGATTGGCTGATCCAATCAGCCAATCAGATTGAGCTCGCATTCTATTGGCTGATCGGAACAGCCAATAGAATGCGAGCTCAATCTGATTGGCTGATTGGATCAGCCAATTGGATTGAACTTCAATCTGATTGGCTGATTCAATCAGCCAATCAGATTTTTCCTACCTTAATTCCGAGTGGCTGATAGAATCCTATCAGCCAATCGGAATTGAAGGGACGCCATCTTGGATGACGTCCCTTAAAGGAATATCCATTCGTCATTAGTCGTCCGGAAGAAGAGGATGGCTCTTCTGAAGATAGCTCCGCTCCGCTCCGGATGGATGAAGATTGAAGATGCCGCCTGGATGAAGACTTCTATCGGATGGAAGACTTCTTCAGCACCACCTGGATGATGACTTCATCGGATGGAAGACTTCTTCAGCGCCGCCTGGATGATGACTTCTGCCGCTCCGGATCTCCTCTTCGGTTCCATCGGTGGTCGGCTGGCTGAAGACAACTCAAGGTAGGATGATCTTCAGGGGGGTAGTGTTAGGTTTATTTAAGGGGGGTTTGGGTTAGATTAGGGGTATGTGGGTGGTGGGTTTTAATGTTGGGGGGGTTGTATTTTTCTTTTACAGGCAAAAGAGCTGAATTCTTTGGGGCATGCCCCGCAAAAGGCCCTTTTAAGGGCTGGTAAGGTAAAAGAGCTGGTAACTTTTAAATTTAGAATAGGGTAGGGCATTTTTTTATTTTGGGGGGCTTTGTTATTTTATTAGGGGGCTTAGATTAGGTGTAAGTAGCTTAAAATTGTTGTAATATTTTTTAAATGTTTGTAACTTATTTTTTTTATATTTTGTAGCTTAGCTTTTTTTATTTTTTGTACATTAGTTAGTTTATTTAATTTTATTTAATTGTAGTTATTTGTAACTTATTTATTTAATTAATTTAATGATAGTGTAGTGTTAGGTTTAATTGTAACTTAGGTTAGGATTTATTTTACAGGTAATTTTGTATTTCTTTTAGCTAGGTAGTTATTAAATAGTTAATAACTATTTAATAACTATTCTAACTAGCTAAAATAAATACAAAGTTACCTGTAAAATAAATATAAATCCTAAAATAGCTACAATATAATTATTATTTACATTGTAGCTATCTTAGGGTTTATTTTACAGGTAAGTATTTAGTTTTAAATAGGAATAATTTATTTAATTATAGTGTAGTGTTAGGTGTAATTGTAACTTAGGTTAGTTTTTATTTTACAGGTAAATTTCTCTTTATTTTAGCTATGTAGCTATTAAATAGTTAATAACTATTTAATAGCTATTGTACCTAGTTAAAATAAATTGAAAGATGCCTGTAAAATAAAAATAAATCCTAAAATAGCTACAATATAATTATTATTTATATTGTAGCTATCTTAGGGTTTATTTTAAAGGTAAGTATTTAGTTTTAAATAGGATTAATTTATTTAATACGATAAATATTATTTAGATTTATTTAATTAATATTTAAGTTATGGGGTGTTAGGGTTAGTGTTAGACTTAGGTTTAGGGGTTAATAATGTTATTACAGTGGCGGCGGTGTAGGGAGGGGCAGGATAGGGGTTAATAAACTTATTATAGGTGGCGATGATGTAGGGTGGCAGGATAGGGGTTAATAGGTATAATGTAGGTGGCAGCGGGGTCTGGGAGCGGCGGTTTAGGGGTTAATACATATATTATAGTTGCGGCGGGGACCGGGAGCGGCGGTTTAGGGGTTAATAAGTTTATTAGAGTGGCGGTGGGGTCCGGGAGCGGCGGTTTAGGGGTTAAACTATTTATTTAGTTGCGGCGAGGTGTGGGATTGGCAGGATAGGGGTTAATAACTTTATTATAGAGGGCGGCGGTATAGGGGGGGCAGGATAGGGGTTACTAGGTATAATGTAGGTTGCGGCGGTGTCAGGGAGCGGCGGTTTAGGGGTTAATACATTTATTATAGTTGCGGCGGGGTCAGGGAGCGGCGGTTTAGGGGTTAATATGTATAGAGTAGCTTGCGGTGGGCTCCGGGAGCGGCGGTTTAAGGGGTAATAACTTTATTTAGTTGCGGCGGTGTAGGGGGGGACAGATTAGGGGTGTTTAGACTCGGGGTACATGTTAGGGTGTTAGGTGTAGACAGCTCCCATAGGAATCAATGGGATATCTGGCAGCAGCGAACATGAACTTTCACTATGGTCAGACTCCCATTGATTCCTATGGGATCCGCTGCCTCCAGGGCGGTGGTTTGAAAACCAGGTACGCTGGGCCGGAAAAGTGCCGAGCGTACCTGCTAGTTTTTTGATAACGAGCAAAAGTAGTCAGATAGTGCCGCACTTGTGTGCGGAACATCTGGAGTGACGTAAGAATCGATCTGTGTCGGACTGAGTCCAGCGGATCGAAGCTTACGTCACAAAATTCTACTTTTGCCGGTATCTAGGGCTTGATAACTAAGGCGAATCAGCCTCGCCACAAATACGCTGCAGAATTCCAGCATATTTGAGGTTGACGGCTTGATAACTAGGGGCCATAGAGTTACCATCAGAAATTTTGGTTAAGAAATATACCTAAAGGGCAATTTCACAGACTAAGAAGAAATTGTAAGGATATTAAGGAATATAGAGAGCAATCTAATATCTTAAAAAAAAAAGTTTTTTGGGAAAGAACTACAGGTGGCCCTCGGTTTACGGTTCAATTTACACCGATTCAGAATAACAACCTTTTTTTCCAGTCATGTGACTGCTATTGAAAAGCATTGAGAAGCAGTGCATTTATTAAAATAGTCAGTAAGTGGAGCTGTCCGCTTGTGTTGCAGCAAAGCCAAGCAAGCTGAAATTAATCAGTTTAACCAGACCTGTGCTATCGAGCAGATTTCAAAGGAATAAGATCTTCCTGTCTATAATTCAGTCCAGATTGGAATGCATAGAAAGAACTGTTTGCAGAAAAATGCAAGTGAAGTCTGTGTTGTGTGATTATTTTATTAGGTTTATAATGCTGTTTAGCAAATGTTTTTGTTCATTTAACTTAGTTTAATTATATATTCTGTGTTGTGTGATTATCTTAGTAGGTTTATAATGCTGTTTAGCATTTAAAGTCTTCATTTCAAAGCTTTAAAAATAATATATTAGGTGTTACTTATGACAATTTTGAGAGGGGCCTGGAACCTAGCTCCCTCACTTCCCATTGACTTACATTATAAACTGGTTTTCAATTTACAACGGTTTCGATTTACAACCATTCCTTCTGGAACCTAACCCCGGCATAAACGGAGGGCTACATGTACTTAGAAAATGACCTGGATAAGGCGATTGAAGAGGTCTCAGAGATGGAGAGAAAATAACTAATTTTATATAAAAACAAAAAAGAAAGAAAGAACAGGGTAATAATGATATAAAGAATGTGTTAATATTCCAACATAGTACTCAAAGTAGAGAATTTAGGGAGATTATAGATAGACATTGGGATATTCTTAGACATGGCCCTTTATAGCAGAATTTCCGGATGAACACCCAAATATAATTTTTAAAAAGGCCTTAAAGGACCAGTAAACACAGCAGATTTGCATAATCAACAAATGCAAGATAACAAGACAATACAATAGCATTTACTCTGAATTTCAAATGAGTAGTAGATTCTTTTCTAACACATTTTAAAGTTATGTATATTTACACTCCCCCTGTACCATGTGATAGCAATCAGCCAATCACAAATGCATATACGTATAGTCTGAGTTCTTGCACATGCTCAGTAGGAGCTGGTGACTCAAAAAAAGTGTAAATATAAAAGACTGTGCACATTTTTTTTAATGGAAGTAAATTGGAAAGTTGTTTAAAATTACATGCTGTATCTGAATCATGAAAATTTAATAAAACCTGAGTGTCCCTTTAACAAACATATATACTATATAGAGAAGGGTTTTTTATAAACACTCTCTGTCTGCCCACTTTAATATAAAAAATAACCAAAATGTTGGAGATTTGGAATTTATGAGAATACGCAAAGTGAATGTGAATTGGAATGAAGGAGATGTCCAGAATACGCTCGTTCATATGGAAATTAAATGGATTTAATTATGGACTCCCTCATCCCCAATGGTCTTAATAAAGATTTTGAGCTTCACCACTTCTTGTAATAGTGCCCCCATTTAGTCCCTATATACATGTTTCTCTATTGTTTTTCTATTATTTAAATTGATATTTTAGATATTTGTATATACAATTCTATTTAATTTGTGACTCCTGTATATTTCTTAGTAATTATATGTGTATTGAAAATTGGCTTATAGTGATTTCCTTAACTTGGACTTTATGTAGAATTTCATTCTCTATTGATGAATTTTCTACCTGGATAAGAACACCATCATGAAAATTTACATTTTTGCCCTTTTCATTTTAACAACTTTGGATACATTACCAGTAACAAAAATGGTGGAAACGGATGAAGAGGTTCCTTGGGATTTTGAGAAATTCCATAGAAATTTTAGATATATACAACATCATAATCTTAGGACATCACAAAGAGCTCTTATTGGAGCTCTTTGTGGATGTGATATCTAGACAATTGTCGGCTGAAGATAACTATAGAGTCATACAATCAGACCCTACAAAGAAAATACAAAACAACATTATAGAGACAGTAGAATTTGCAAAAGAGATGAATATTATCACTCCACAACAAACTACAGTTTTGATCAAAATGCACCCCATTATCACAGTTTTTTACATTTTATCTAAAATGTATAAGGACCAAAGAGAACCACCAGGGTGCCCCCCAATAGTGGCATGGACAGATTAATATTTTCAACCAATTGCAATTTTTGTTGATAATTTAATTAGATCACTGCTAGAGAGTTTAACATCATATCTTTAAGATACTACTGACTTTTTGAATAAAATCTCAACTCTGAAAGTACCTCCTAATAGTATCCTTGTCACGATGGATATTTATAATTATACACCTCTATTCCACATGATTTGGGCATAGAGAGTGTCTTCTATTACATTGAGAGAGAGAGGGGGATTATATACACCCTCGGAAAGAAGACTGATTAAAGATCTTCTTAAGATTATCTTATATGAAAGTTGTTTTATGTTCGAGGACACTTTCTAAGTCCAAACCAGGGGTACAGCAATGGGCTCAAATGTTGCTACCACATATGCTAATCTATTTGTGGGACAATTTGAGGAATTTAATGGGTAGGATATGTATGTGTGTGTTGAATGTGTCTAATGAATGAGGATTTCTTGGGTACCTGTCATACAGAAATCTTTTTTTTCACATGTAGTTAATAAATCTGCATTATAGATTATTTTGGTGTGCTGAGTATATTTTTATGTATATCCTTGGATTTGTTTTTCTTGTTGAACCAAACAAGCCTCTTATTACAAATGTTCCCATAATAAATGAGGAGACCACACTTGGACCTTTCACCAACGAACACATAACAATGAAATAAGAAAAAAAAACTCTTTGCAAGCAAAATGTATATACAGGAGACAAATGTATTTTTCCTCCTATTTTCTGCCCCCCTGTATCATGTGACAGACATCAGCCAATCACAAACTATTATACGTATACCCTATGAGCTTGTGCAAGTAGGATCTTGTTCCACAAAAAGTGTGAATATAAAAAGACTGTACAAAATTTGATAATGAAAGTGTCTAAAAACTGCATGCTCTATCTTATTCATAACAGTTTATTTTGACTTGAGTGTCCCTTTACGGTTATCTAAGGTTATCTAAGGCTATGAAATGGTGCAATAATAGAAAAAAATAAAGACTCAATAGCATCAAAGAGGTGCCCATTAGGATATCGCTGAAGCCCAAAATATTACCCCAAAGTTAGTTCTCCACCTTTCCCATCCATATAATCCTCAAACTATAAGTTATATTTTAGTAATAAAGCGAAAATAGAGCTATCAATAATATTTTCAATGTGTTCCCTATTGTAGTTTATAAATAATTATTTGACTTGTGAAATAGTTCCAAATAGTTGTCAATACATTATGATTTAATAGGAAATAATTCATAATAACTAAGCAACTTGCAAAACTTTAAGTAATGGCCACATAAAAAATGAATGTTGGCCACAGTACCAAAACATTAATAATGGCAAGTCTCTTACTCAACTTTACTAAATCAGGCCCATTTATCAAGCTCCGTACAGAGCTTGAAGGGCCGTGTTTTTGGCGAGTCTTCGTTGCTCCATAACCCTGTCCGCCTGCTCTGAGCAGGCGGACAGGAATTGACGGAAATCAACCCGATCGAATACGATCGGGTTGATGGACACCTCCCTGCTGGCGTCCGATTGGCCGCGAGTCAGCAGGGGGCGGCGTTGCACCAGCAGCTCTTGTGAGCTGCTGGTGCAATGTTAAATGCGGAGAGCGTATTGCTCTCCGCATTTAGCAAGGTCTTGCGGACCTGATCCGCAGTGTCGGATCAGGTCCGCAAGACCTTTGATAAGTTGAGGCCTGCGCAAAAAGCGTACTTCTAGCCACCTTTGATAAGTTGGACGCGCAAAAGCGTACTTCTAGCGGAGTTAGCGTGCAAGCAGGAGCGTTAAATAATGCTCCCCTTTTAATCTGGCCCTTATTTGGCTTTCACCCCATCATATCTGTCTAAAAAAAAAAAATCAATGAAAAAGAATAAAGTGAAAGCTTCCCAAAATACCTAAAATATTTATAAATACAATACTAAACAATATACAATATGTAAAGAAATATAAATGTAATTATCATTTTTGTTACAATATAAGGTTAAAAAATATATAAAACAATATACAAACTATATAATATACTAAATATATAATTAACCACTTAAAAAAAATTGGAAAAGTAAATGGTATAAAAGCTTATGATAATACAAGAGTTTCTTAATAGAAATGCACCTTATTTTTTTATTTTATCCCCAATATGGCAGTAATTAACGTCTGTCGCTGTGGAGACATGGATATAGCATTATATATGTGAGATCTGTTTTTACATGAAGTTACATAAAGGCTTTAACAGCTACATGAATTTGATAAAAGGTCTTTTTGAGCATATAGTTGGTATACATTGAGTTGCTGGGGACATGGTTGTGATGTGATGTCTGTTTTGACATGTAGCATAAAGAGGCTTACTGTGACCGTGCATCTAACCCAATGCCTGGCATAAAGGGATTTACTGGTGCCATTTATATGTAGAAAAGAAGAACATGAACAATATATGTGAAAAAAATAATATAAAATACTAGTGCCTAAATTACGAGTTTGGCGCTAGCCTTAAAAAGCAGCGTTGAGAGGTCCCAACGCTGCTTTTTTACGAGTCAGGCAGGAAAGGGTCTACCGCTCACTTTTGTTCCGCGACTAGAGGCTACCGCAAATCCCCTTACATCAATTGCGTATCCTATCTTTTTAATGGGATTTGCCTAATGCTGGTATTACGAGTCTTGGAAGAAGTGAGCGGTAGACCCTCTCCTGTGAAGACTTCTACCACATTTAAAAGTCAGTAGTTAAGAGTTTTATGGGCTAACGCTGTAACATAAAACTCTTAACTAAAGTGCTAAAAAGTACACTAACACCCATAAACTATCTATTAACCCCTAAACTGAGGCCCCCCTCACATCGCAAACACTATAATAAAATTATTTAACCCCTAATCTGCCGACCGGACATCGCCGCCACTTTAATAAATGTATTAACCCCTAAACCACCGCACTCCCGCCTCGCAAACACTAGTTACATTTTATTAACCCCTAATCTACCGTCCCTAACATCACTGACACATACTTACATTTATTAACCCCTAATCTGCCACCCCAACGTCGCCGCTACTATATTAAAGGTATTAACCCCTAAACCTAAGTCTAAACCTAACCCTAACCCCCCCTAACTTAAATATAATTTAAATTAAACAAAATAAATTTAACATAATGAAATAAATTAATCCTATTTAAAACTAAATACTTACCGATAAAATAAACCCTAAGCTAGCTACAATATAACTAATAGTTACATTGTAGCTAGCCTATGATTTATTTTTATTTTACAGGCAACTTTGTATTTATTTTAACTAGGTACAATAGTTATTAAATAGTTATTAACTATTTAATAAATACCTAGCTAAAATAAGTACAAAATTACCTGTAAAATAAATGCTAACCTAAGTTACAATTACACCTAACACTACACTATCATTAAACTAATTACCTAAACTACCTACAATTAATTACAATTAAATTCAATAAACTAAATTACGAAAAAAAAACTAAATTACTAAAATACCCGTAATTTAGTTTATTGAATTTAATTGTAGTTAATTGTAGGTAGTTTAGGTAATTAGTTTAATGATAGTGTAGTGATAGGTGTAATTGTAACTTAGGTTAGCATTTATTTTACAGGTCATTTTGTACTTATTTTATCTAGGTAGTTATTAAATAGTTAATAACTATTTAATAACTAGTGTACCTAGTTAAAATAAATACAAAGTTGCCTGTAAAATAAAAATAAATCATAAGCTAGCTACAATGTAACTATTAGTTATATTGTAGCTATCTTATGGTTTATTTTATAGGTAAGTATTTAGTTTTAAATAGGAATAATTTATTTAATTGTAGTTATTTTATTTAGATTTATTTAAATTATATTTAAATTAGGGGGGTGTTAGGGTTAGACTTAGGTTTAGGGGTTAATAACTTTATTATAGTGGCGGCGACGTTGGCGGCGGCAAATTAGGGGTTAATTAATTTAATATAGTTGCGGCGACGTTGGGGGGTAGATTAGGGGTTAATAACTATAATGTAGGTGTCGGCGATGTTGGGGGCAGAAGATTAGGGGTGTATAAGTATAATATAGGTGGTGGTGGTCGTGTCCAGAGCGGCAGATTAGGGGTTAATAGTATAATGCAGGTGATGACGATGTCGGGGGCAGCAGATTAGGGGTAAATAAGTGTAAGATTAGGGGTGTTTTTCCCATAGGAATCAATGGGGCTGCGTTAGGAGCTGAACGCTGCTTTTTTGCAGGTGTTAGTTTTTTTTTTCACCCAGCTCAGCCCCATTGTTTCCTATGGGGAAATCGTGCATGAGCACGCTTAGCCAGCTTACCGCTACCGTAAGCAATGCTGGTATTGAGGTGAGATGTGGAGCTAAATTTTGCTCTACGCTCACCTTTTTGCGGCTAACGCCAGGTTTAATATAACCTGTAATACCAGCGTTGGCTTAAGGGAGCGGTGGGAAAAAAGGAGCGTTAGCCCCGCAAGCCTTACCGACAAAAACTCGTAATCTAGCAGTATTATTGCAGTATGCACTGATACCTTTTTTTAATTGGACTAACATTATATAATAATGTATATACTGTAAATACAAAGACAGGCCAATAGCTAACACTACACTCTCTTTTTTTAAATTTATATCTACATATATATCTATGTGTGTATATAAACTGTAAGGCTCGTTTGTGACTGTGTGTTCAATAATGTAGGCGCAAGCACTTTGAAATGCACTGTAGTGACCATGTTTAGACTTAGCATCTAAAAAAACACAATCTCGTTTGAAAGTCACTTAGGCAGATACAATGTTGCAAGGAAGCAGTTCACATTTTACAGTTTTAGTTATGTAAAAATTCAGTAAACCCTTAGTTGCCATCTTGTTTTAAGAACACACATAAAAATGGAGACAGTCATTTAAACAAATAATAGAAATTCATATTGTGAAAAACAATACTTGTCAAAGTCCCATCACAACAACATACAAAATTAGACATGTGCATGGCGAAAACATTCGGTTCGGATCGATTCGAATTCGAAAAAATTTGTTTCGGATTCGAATAAATTCGGCTGGATTCGGTTCGATTCGGTTCGGTTCGGAAATTCGGAATTTCGGTATGTGTTAGGTGGGATGTGCTGTGTATTAGACTAGTATTATGTACTGTATATTAGGTGTAACCCATAGCAGAGTGATATAACCTAATATACTGTACAATACTAGTGTAATCTATGGCCATCCGAATCTACCGAATAAATCCGAACTAATTCGGATTTATTCGGTAGATTCGGCACTATTTTAATTCGGAAATTTGAATCGATCTGAATCTCCGAATTTAACAAATTCGGCCGAATTTCCGAATCGATCCGAAATGAATCGCACATTTCTATACAAAATGCATTCAAATGGTTTAGCAATGCTGGATGGAAATGAATTACAATAGGTTCCTATGAAAGTTATGATTGCGCGATCCCATTTTAATCATGCCTGTACTATTAGTGACAAGCACAACAGTACAAGTGTGACTTTAAATCAAATATTAAAATTAAAACGCCATTTGTAGATGTTGGTGCCCTGACGTGACAATTGAAGGATGCCCATCAGGCCAAGATACATATGGCATTCATATGGTTAATCTTTGTTGAGGATGCTTATATACTCCTGTAATTTACACTCATATTCCTGTGATTTTTACTATTTGGTGGCTTAGTGAATACTGAATATTGGCATATCTGGGTTTATATGACCGAAAGTCTCTGATAACAGATAAATACAAATATAACTATATATTTTACATGTTTTATACTGTTTAGGACACATGCCAATTGATAAATGTCAGATATCATTAATTCTGTTTATATCATAATGGTACAATTTTGCCAAATATTGGTATATTGGTGTATATTGAAGTAACCATAATGTCTATACTCTTGCACCTATATTCGCTGTTGATGTTCTCTTTTTTTGAGGGATGTTGTTCAATTTTGACTGGTAACAAGAAGGTCGCTGTTTATTTATTTGTTTATTTATTTGTATATAGACTAACTTTGTATGATGAAATGAAACTAATTAACTATTTAGCAGTGCATTTGAGCTATAAATAAATAACATGCCTCAGTGGGTTAATGATTATTAGCAAATTCCACACTGATGTTAACAAGGCTTAACTTTTAATCTGTATATAGGGGTTAAATGGGAGTGGTTTTCTAGTAGTACCGGATTTGTTTTTTCTTGTCACGTGTTTAAGTTAATGGCCCAATTGGCATACAGATATTTTTTTTTAAATACCAGGTGTGGGCTTATACCAGATACGATTATGATTAAGGCTTTCAAGCTGAAACATGTCAGACGGTATCTGGGTGTTTGTTCTCATTTTTAATATGTGACCAATAAAAGACTATTTTTAACCACAGAGAAGGGTTCCGGCGGTCTTCTTTTTATATATATGTATATACTGTGTATATATATATATATATATATATATATATATACATACAGAATATATATATATAATATATATATATATATACGAAAAAGACAGCACGCTCTGTCCCAATAAGTAAACAAAGGTGCATCCCAAACATGAAATAGTAGTATTGACGAGTCCACAGTGAGCACTCACTGTAATGTGTTACAATCCATTCTTTATTTACTTAAACGTTTTCAAGGTGTTACCCCAGTCATCAGACATGTGGAATAAAATGTTTTATTCCAAATGTCTGATGACGGGGGTAACAACTCGAAAACGTTTACCTAAAAAAAGAATGGATTGTAACACTTTACAGTGAGTGCTCCCTGTGGACTTTATCAGTACTACTATATTTATACACTCACCTGCCACTTTATTAGGTACACCTTGCTAGTACTGGGTTGGACCCCTTTTGATTTCAGAACTGACTTAATTATTTGTGGCATAGATTCAATGAGGTGTTGGAAACATTCTTCAGAGATTTTGGTCCATATTGACATGATAGTATCACGCAGTTGCTTCAGATTTGTCGGCTGCACATCCATGATGCAAATCTCCCATTCTACTACTTCCCAAAGGTGCTCTATTGGATTGAGATCTGGTGAATGTGGAGGCCATTGGAGTAAAGTGAACTCATTGTCATGTTCAAGAAACCAGTTTGAGATGATTTGAGCTTTGTGACATGGTGCATTCTCCTTCTGGAAGTAGTCATCAAAAGATGGGTACACTTTAGTCATTAAGGGATGGAAATGGTCAGCAACAATACTGAGCCTGGCCATGGCATTTGAACCATGCTCAATTGGTACTAAGGGGCCCAAAGTGTGCCAAGAAAATATCCCCCACACCATTATACCACCACCACCAGCCTTAACGGTTGATACAAGGCAGGATGGATTAATGTTTTCATGTTGTATACCCCAAATTCTGACCCTACCATCTGAATTTCGCAGCTGAAATCAAGACTCATCAGACCAGGCAACGTTTTTCCAATCTTCTATTGTCAAGTTTTGGCGAGCCTGTGTGAATGAAGCCTCAGTTTCCTGTTCTTAGCTGACAGGAGTAGCCCCTGGTGTGGTCTTCTGCTGCTGTAGCCCATCTGCATCAAGGTTTGATGTGTTGTGTGTTCAGAGATGGTATTATGCATACTTTAGTTGTAACAAGTGGTTATTTGAGTTACTGTTGCCTTTCTACCATCTCGAACCAATCTGCCCATTCTCCTCTGACCTCTGACATCAACAAGGCATTTTCGTCCACACAACAGCCGCTCACTGGATATTTTCTCTTTTTTGGACCATTCTCTGTAAACCCTAGAGTTGATTGTGCATGAAAATCCCAGTAGATCAGCAGTTTTTTAAATACTCAGACCAGCCCATCTGGCACTGACAACCATGCCACGTTCAAAGTCACTTAAATCCCCTTTCTTCCCCATTCTAATGCTTGGTTTGAACTTCAGCAAGTCATCTTCACCACATCTAGATGCTTAAATGCATTGAGTTGCTTCCATGTGATTGATTAGCAATTGTGTTACCAAACAATTGAACAGGTGTAACCTAATAAAGTTTCCAGTGAGTGTGTATATATATATATATATATATATATATATATATATATATATATATATATACAGGGCTCAAAACTTCAAGCCCTAAGCTACTAGCCATCCCAAAATGTTACTCGCCACTTTGATCCCCACTACCCACCCAGTAACCCAGCCCTGCTCTTTGCATATGTTTCGCCAATGTTAAACACCTTATTGTAAAGTAATTTTTTAATATTGTTTATGTTTTATACCATACA
Organism: Bombina bombina; assembly: GCF_027579735.1. Classification (NCBI taxonomy): domain Eukaryota; kingdom Metazoa; phylum Chordata; class Amphibia; order Anura; family Bombinatoridae; genus Bombina; species Bombina bombina. The sequence continues at coordinate 663,943,318 of NC_069504.1, read as the reverse complement.
TTAAATAATGCTACATAAAGTAATAAATTAATAAAAATAAGCACATAGCAGTTACCAACATCAACTAAAGTTCTGAGGAAGACAACAGCTGGACAGAAAAATGTTGTTGAACTGAGAGAGTGCAGTGTGTTGACTTTAATGTGAGCAGACCTGGAAAAATTATTTTAGAATTATCATCTCTCATCTATCTTTCTCCACTGCCTCCTCTTTACAATCTCTCTTTTAACCCCCTCCCTTCTCTCTTATGCCATATCTTTTCTTCTCACTCTTTCTCATATCTCTTCACTCTTTCTTTTTTTTCCTTCACTCTATCTTAATGCTATGTTTTTCTCTACTCTCACTTTTCCTCTCCAATCTCTCTCTGCCTCTGTTTCCCCTTTTAGAAGTAACAGTCTAAGCACTAATGGGGTCCCTTTAGCCCTAGAGAAATATCATATCCTTGTCCTCTCTTTCATGGATATATATATATATATATATATATATATATATATATATATATATATATATATATATATAATAGCCCTTAAGATTATATTTTTAGCACGTAGCCCAACTTTCACTCACTAACCTTCACTTGCCACTGTTAAACTTTTACTCCCCAATGGCTAGTGGACTAGTGGAAATTTTGAGCCCTGATATATATATATATATATATATATATATATATATAATATATATATTTAAAAATATGTATTTATGAATAAATAGAACACTTTCAGTTATGTAAAGAACATTGGAACATGATTAAGCAATCATGTTTGGGTGTTATATATAATATATATTTGTTTCAAGGCAAAATTTCCCTTACATATTTTGTTTGGGGTTGCCCTCTGATAGAGGTGTTGTAGTCTTCCTGTTTGATACTCTGTGACCTGATTAATATCCAATGTATTTTCGTGTATTAGTGCTCTTTACGTGAACAATACGTATAGTTTCAAAGGTTACTACATAGATCCTTACGTCTAAATCAAGGCAACAGTTATCTAATACACGATTGTGGGGTTGCCCTCTGATAGAGGTGTTGTATGTTCCTATTTTGAAACTCCCTACTTTTTATGTCTAATCATTATTTATGGTTATAGGAGATGTCTCCCGGGGGCATTACGCATGGTTAGATTTTTGTTATAATATTATTTTCTTTTATTATTATTTATATTGAATTTTAGTTCTGTTTTCTTTGCACCTTTTGCCATGGATATTCTGAGATACACATGTGTAATTTAAATTGCGGCTGAATAAATACACATGAACTGTAAATATAAATTAAGTTTGAGTCCTGAATACCCTGTCTTTTTTTATAAGGATTATTTACCCTTATCCTTTCTTTCTTGATATTAGAAATATATATATATATATATATATATATATGTACAAGCAAAGTGCACTCCAGATTCAAACAGACAGCTGCTTCGGGTGCTAGCAAAATTAGGATATATCAAAGAACAGGAAGCACTCCAGAAGACTTTCAAATAATGTCACCTTTAATTAGTGAATGTTTTCGGGCAATAAACTACCCGTCCTCAAACTTACAAGGTTCACAAAACTTACCACCCAGCTGTGTTATGTACCGCCACCAGAGAAAAGTGCGCCACGCTCTCCGCGGTTGATGCGCCGCCCCTGACGAGTGACGTCATCGCCCGCGGCAACGTGAGAAGACTAAATAGGGCAAAACAGAACAACAGGCAAATATTATCTCAAACATTATGCAGGCATATAATAAGCCCTAAATATAAATGCAACGCCTACAAGCTAAGCATATCAAATAAGTATTACTGGCTAGAGCAGGGAAAGATAACAAAATATAAATGTACGGTTGTCATAGCAACCGGAAGCAATCGACGCCATATCTGGCAAGTCATAAATTGTGTCAAAAAAGTTGACAATGTGTACAAAAACTAAAACAAAAATAACACTGCACCTCCAAATAAGTGGCTCCACAAAACAGACCAAAATTAGGTATGCCTTATATGCCAAAGAACTGAAGAGTGGAGTCACATACAGGATAGACAGAACACAATTAGATTAAGCTAAAGATATTACAAAAAATACAAAAATTACAAAAATTACAAAAAATGACAAAAAATGATACTGCAAAAAATGGAATGGGCCATGGCTCTCACAAAATGATAAATAGTAATATGAATGACCATGGACTCCCCCTGAAGTATGGAAGAACACCATATTTTTGTGGCCCAGGATCATAGGAACACCTGCCAATCCAATTGTGTATTCAGCCCATAAGGCACAAGAGTGTTCAATTCGAATGTCCATTTAGCCTCTTTTTGGAGAAGCAGTCGATTCCTATCACCTCCTCTTGATAACGGTGGCACATGGTCAATAATTGTGTATTTAAGGTCCATGACACTGTGTTTTTGTTCCAAGAAGTGTCTGGCCACTGGTTGCTCCGATGTGCCTTTTTTCAGCGCCGTTTTGATAGCAGAACGATGGTTTGCCATATGTGTACGCAAATCAACGCAGGTCTTTCCTACATAATATAGTCCACAAATACAGTGTAAAAGATACACTATATGTGTGGTAGTGCACGTGAGGCAAAATTTATGTTTATAAATTTTGCGTTTATGTGGATGGGTAAAACAAGGTCCAGTGATAAGACCCCCACATGTTGTGCAGCCAAGGCATCGAACGACCCCTGTTTTTTTAATATCCAACCATGTTGAAGATTTGTAACTTTGTATCGGGTCGGTTTTGATTAGCAAATCACGCAGAGACCTAGACCTCCTATAGCCCACTCTAGGTGGTTCAGCTTTGTATAAAGGTAATGATCTGTCCGTATTTATGATCTCCCAATGCTTGTTGAGTATATCTTTTAAGGGGCCTTTATCACCTGTGAAGGTTGTGATGAATGTCATCCTTTTATCCTCTTTTTTAGGTGCTAAATCTCTGGCCTGGCAGACCTGAGCCCGCTGTTCATTCAATAGATTGTCAGGATAACTCCTTACTTCAAAGCGTTGCACCATCTCAGTGAGTTGTTCTTCCCTTTTATCCATTTCAGAGTTATTCCTCACCACACAAAGTAATTGCGATTTGGGCAATGCTTTCTTTAATGCGGGAGGATGGCAACTGGTATAATGTAGTAAGGAGTTTCTATCGGTCTCCTTTCTGTACAAAGTTGACTGAATCCTACCAAAGCTTATATACAGTCTCACATCCAGAAAGTCAATTTGTACTTTACTTGATGTCATTTTAAACTTCAGAGCCGTATTCGCCCCATTAAGTTCTTGAAACCAATTCTCCAAGCTAGCTGACGTTCCGGACCAGATCAAAAACAGGTCATCTATATATCGCTTAAAAAAGCGAATATTATTGACCTTAAACAATTCCGTCCCAAACTCCTCGAAATGGGCCATAAACAAATTGGCGTAAGATGGGGCCATGTTTGACCCCATCGCCGTCCCCTTTAACTGTAAATAGAAGGATTGTTCGAAGCGAAAATAGTTGGTGGTCAGACAAAATTCCAATAATTGTAAGATTATCTCAGGAGGTGGTCCAATATATGGATATCTGCAGAGATGAAATAGGACAGCAAGTAACCCCTCATCATGAGGGATTACAGTATATAGACTAGTCACATCCAGTGTGACTAGCCATGTATCCTCATCTATATCTTCAAATTGTTTAAGCATCTCCAGAAGTGCCATAGAATCCCTCAGGTATGACGGTGTATTATATACCAAAGGTTGTAAAAATCTATCAACTAGGGTAGCAATGGGCTGCTGTATAGACCCTATTGAAGATACAATGGGTCTTCCAGGGGGAGGTGAGATCCCCTTATGTATTTTGGGGAGGGTGTATAGGACCGGGGTTCTGGGATGTGATACCACCAAGTACAAGTAAGTGTCCTTATCAATATAACCTTGATCATATATCAGTTTGATGTATGCATCCAGCTGTTTCTTGAATGCCTGTGTAGGGTCATGTGGTAGCGGTCTATATGTACTTGTGTCTTCAAGCTGAGATATGATCTCCAACCTGTAATCGCTATACTTTAAAATGACCACAGCCCCACCTTTGTCAGCTTCACGTATGATTAGATCTTTGTTATCTGCAAGGTTTTTCAAAACTTTCCAATCTTCTTTGGAAAAGTTATTAAATGTCGCCTTATATTGTGTGGCTAGGGAATGATTCATGTCCTCCTGTAACCGTCGTGTAAAAGTGTTTATACTGGCGTTGCCAAATTGGGGAGTGTATGTAGATTTTTTCTTCAATTGGCTGTGTTCTGTATCCATATCTCCAAATTTTTCTTTTAAGGATAATAATCTCTGAAATTTTTTTGTATCTATATAGAAATCAAATGAGTCCGTACGGGCAGTAGGCACAAAAGTGAGACCCTTATTCAGAATCTCAATTTCAGAATCACTCAAGATGTAATCACTCAGATTGACTACTATATCATTTTGCCTTATTACTTCTGTATTGGTGGTTTTCCTCTTATACCCGCCTCTCCTGATCCTCTCCCTCTTCCTCTTCCTCTGTAGTTTTTTGAGCGTGTTGTTACTCCTTTAGGGTATTGTATCTCTTGAGAGGGGTTTTGTGCTTGATCAGTGTCAGAGCCTGAACCCGACCCTGAGCTTTCAATAGTGGTCAAATCCTGGGATTTGTAATAGCGTGGTCGTCTCCTCCTGGCAATATGTTGTCTCTGTCTCTCACTAGCAGACAGTTGCCATAAGTAGACACGTTTATCTCTATAGTCGCTAATCACAGCTTCCAATTTTTTATTTTTGAATTGTATAAGATCTGTTTCATATTTATCAATCTTGATCTGTAGTTTATTCAGCCAATCCTCTGTATGGTCCGCCTGCAGTCTGGACAAATTAGGTAATTCGTAAGCTGTAATCTCTGCTTTGATTAATAGTAGTAGTCTACCCACTTCTTGTATAACTAGTAACACCAGATCTAGTGAGCACTTGTTTTCAATGCTGCACCACCTTTCACAGAATGCAGGGTTGTTTCTGCCCAAAGTGGGCACATTTCTAATCCGAAATCCCCTTGGGATGAAACCTCTACGAGAATACTCAGAGAGATATGCCCCATGTAAGGTAAGATCTTTCTCCTTTTGTTTTAATTTTAATAAATGGGTATAAATATAAGCAGGTTTGTTTAACACCGGCCGCAGTGTTATTTTGTCAAACAGAATCCCCTCTCCATCAGCTTCCGTAAAGTGGAAGGTGCTGGCTCCAGGGATTGTGTCAATATCCCCAATGTCCTCAGTGATACCAGATATAATGTCCGTTGTCATGCTGTGTCCAATAAGTCCCCAGACAAGATTGTAAGTCCAACAACAGCAAGGAGATATACTCCAAAAATGTAATCGGGTGCAAGCAAAAAATCAATAATATGTACAAGCAAAGTGCACTCCAGATTCAAACAGACAGCTGCTTCGGGTGCTAGCAAAATTAGGATATATCAAAGAACAGGAAGCACTCCAGAAGACTTTCAAATAATGTCACCTTTAATTAGTGAACGTTTTCGGGCAATAAACTACCCGTCCTCAAACTTACAAGGTTCACAAAACTTACCACCCAGCTGTGTTATGTACCGCCACCAGAGAAAAGTGCGCCACGCTCTCCGTGGTTGATGCGCCGCCCCTGACGAGTGACGTCATCGCCCGCGGCAACGTGAGAAGACTAAATAGGGCAAAACAGAACAACAGGCAAATATTATCTCAAACATTATGCAGGCATATAATAAGCCCTAAATATAAATGCAACGCCTACAAGCTAAGCATATCAAATAAGTATTACTGGCTAGAGCAGGGAAAGATAACAAAATATAAATGTACGGTTGTCATAGCAACCGGAAGCAATCGACGCCATATCTGGCAAGTCATAAATTGTGTCAAAAAAGTTGACAATGTGTACAAAAACAAAAACAAAAACAAAAATAACACTGCACCTCCAAATAAGTGGCTCCACAAAACAGACCAAAATTAGGTATGCCTTATATGCCAAAGAACTGAAGAGTGGAGTCACGTACAGGATAGACAGAACACAATTAGATTAAGCTAAAGATATTACAAAAAATACAAAAATTACAAAAAATGACAAAAAATGATACTGCAAAAAATGGAATGGGCCATGGCTCTCACAAAATGATAAATAGTAATATGAATGACCATGGACTCCCCCTGAAGTATGGAAGAACACCATATTTTTGTGGCCCAGGATCATAGGAACACCTGCCAATCCAATTGTGTATTCAGCCCATAAGGCACAAGAGTGTTCAATTCGAATGTCCATTTAGCCTCTTTTTGGAGAAGCAGTCGATTCCTATCACCTCCTCTTGATAACGGTGGCACATGGTCTATAATTGTGTATTTAAGGTCCATGACACTGTGTTTTTGTTCCAAGAAGTGTCTGGCCACTGGTTGCTCCGATGTGCCTTTTTTCAGCGCCGTTTTGATAGCAGAACGATGGTTTGCCATACGTGTACGCAAATCATCGCAGGTCTTTCCTACATAATACAGTCCACAAATACAGTGTAAAAGATACACTATATGTGTGGTAGTGCACGTGAGGCGAAATTTATGTTAATAAATTTTGCGTTTATGTGGATGGGTAAAACAAGGTCCAGTGATAAGACCCCAACATGTTGTGCAGCCAAGGCTTCGAACGACCCCTGGTTTTTTAATATCCAACCATGTTGAAGATTTGTAACTTTGTATCGGGTCGGTTTTGATTAGCAAATCACGCAGAGACCTAGACCTCCTATAGCCCACTCTAGGTGGTTCAGCTTTGTATAAAGGTAATGATCTGTCCGTATTGATGATCTCCCAATGCTTGTTGAGTATATCTTTTAAGGGGCCTTTATCACCTGTGAAGGTTGTGATGAATGTCATCCTTTTATCCTCTTTTTTAGGTGCTAAATCTCTGGCCTGGCAGACCTGAGCCCGCTGTTCATTCAATAGATTGTCAGGATAACTCCTTACTTCAAAGCGTTGCACCATCTCAGTGAGTTGTTCTTCCCTTTTATCCATTTCAGAGTTATTCCTCACCACACGAAGTAATTGAGATTTGGGCAATGCTTTCTTTAATGCGGGAGGATGGCAACTGGTATAATGTAGTAAGGAGTTTCTATCGGTCTCCTTTCTGTACAAAGTTGACTGAATCCTACCAAAGCTTATATACAGTCTCACATCCAGAAAGTCAATTTGTACTTTACTTGATGTCATTTTAAACTTCAGAGCCATATTCGCCCCATTAAGTTCTTGAAACCAATTCTCCAAGCTAGCTGACGTTCCGGACCAGATCAAAAACAGGTCATCTATATATCGCTTAAACAATTAAACAATTCCGTTCCAAACTCCTCGAAATGGGCCATAAACAAATTGGCGTAAGATGGGGCCATGTTTGACCCCATCACCGTCCCCTTTAACTGTAAATAGAAGGATTGTTCGAAGCGAAAATAGTTGGTGGTCAGACAAAATTCCAATAATTGTAAGATTATCTCAGGAGGTGGTCCAATATATGGATATCTGCAGAGATGAAATAGGACAGCAAGTAACCCCTCATCATGAGGGATTACAGTATATAGACTAGTCACATCCAGTGTGACTAGCCATGTATCCTCATCTATATCTTCAAATTGTTTAAGCATCTCCAGAAGTGCCATAGAATCCCTCAGGTATGACGGTGTATTATATACCAAAGGTTGTAAAAATCTATCAACTAGGGTAGCAATGGGCTGCTGTATAGACCCTATTGAAGATACATTGGGTCTTCCAGGGGGAGGTGAGATCCCCTTATGTATTTTGGGGAGGGTGTATAGGACCGGGGTTCTGGGATGTGATACCACCAAGTACAAGTAAGTGTCCTTATCAATATAACCTTGATCATATATCAGTTTGATGTATGCATCCAGCTGTTTCTTGAATGCCTGTGTAGGGTCATGTGGTAGCGGTCTATATGTACTTGTGTCTTCAAGCTGAGATATGATCTCCAACCTGTAATCGCTATAGTTTAAAATGACCACAGCCCCACCAGTTTTGTGAACCTTGTAAGTTTGAGGACGGGTAGTTTATTGCCCGAAAACGTTCACTAATTAAAGGTGACATTATTTGAAAGTCTTCTGGAGTGCTTCCTGTTCTTTGATATATCCTAATTTTGCTAGCACCCGAAGCAGCTGTCTGTTTGAATCTGGAGTGCACTTTGCTTGTACATATTATTGATTTTTTGCTTGCACCCGATTACATTTTTGGAGTATATCTCCTTGCTGTTGTTGGACTTACAATCTTGTCTGGGGACTTATTGGACACAGCATGACAACGGACATTATATCTGGTATCACTGAGGACATTGGGGATATTGACACAATCCCTGGAGCCAGCACCTTCCACTTTACGGAAGCTGATGCAGAGGGGATTCTGTTTGACAAAATAACACTGCGGCCGGTGTTAGACAAACCTGCTTATATTTATACCCATTTATTAAAATTAAAACAAAAGGAGAAAGATCTTACCTTACATGGGGCATATCTCTCTGAGTATTCTCGTAGAGGTTTCATCCCAAGGGGATTTCGGATTAGAAATGTGCCCACTTTGGGCAGAAACAACCCTGCATTCTGTGAAAGGTGGTGCAGCATTGAAAACAAGTGCTCACTAGATCTGGTGTTACTAGTTATACAAGAAGTGGGTAGACTACTACTATTAATCAAAGCAGAGATTACAGCTTACGAATTACCTAATTTGTCCAGACTGCAGGCGGACCATACAGAGGATTGGCTGAATAAACTACAGATCAAGATTGATAAATATGAAACGGATCTTATACAATTCAAAAATAAAAAATTGGAAGCTGTGATTAGCGACTATAGAGATAAACGTGTCTACTTATGGCAACTGTCTGCTAGTGAGAGACAGAGACAACATATTGCCAGGAGGAGACGACCACGCTATTACAAATCCCAGGATTTGACCACTATTGAAAGCTCAGGGTCGGGTTCAGGCTCTGACACTGATCAAGCACAAAACCCCTCTCAAGAGATACAATACCCTAAAGGAGTAACAACACGCTCCAAAAACTACAGAGGAAGAGGAAGAGGGAGAGGATCAGGAGAGGCGGGTATAAGAGGAAAACCACCAATACAGAAGTAATAAGGCAAAATTATATAGTAGTCAATCTGAGTGATTACATCTTGAGTGATTCTGAAATTGAGATTCTGAATAAGGGTCTCACTTTTGTGCCTACTGCCCGTACGGACTCATTTGATTTCTATATAGATACAAAAAAAATTCAGAGATTATTATCCTTAAAAGAAAAATTTGGAGATATGGATACAGAACACAGCCAATTGAAGAAAAAATCTACATACACTCCCCAATTTGGCAACGCCAGTATAAACACTTTTACACGACGGTTACAGGAGGACATGAATCATTCCCTAGCCACACAATATAAGGCGACATTTAATAACTTTTAAAAGGAGATTGGAAAGTTTTGAAAAACCTTGCAGATAACAAAGATCTAATCATACATGAAGCCGACAAAGGTGGGGCTGTGGTCATTTTAAAGTATAGCGATTACAGGTTGGAGATCATATCTCAGCTTGAAGACACAAGTACATATAGACCGCTACCACATGACCCTACACAGGCATTCAAGAAACAGCTGGATGCATAATCAAACTGATATATGATCAAGGTTATATTGATAAGGACACTTACTTGTACTTGGTGGTATCACATCCCAGAACCCCGGTCCTATACACCCTCCCCAAAATACATAAGGGGATCTCACCTCCCCCTGGAAGACCCATTGTATCTTCAATAGGGTCTATACAGCAGCCCATTGCTACCCTAGTTGATAGATTTTTACAACCTTTGGTATATAATACACCGTCATACCTGAGGGATTCTATGGCACTTCTGGAGATGCTTAAACAATTTGAAGATATAGATGAGGATACATGGCTAGTCACACTGGATGTGACTAGTCTATATACTGTAATCCCTCATGATGAGGGGTTACTTGTTGTCCTATTTCATCTCTGCAGATATCCATATATTGGACCACCTACTGAGATAATCTTACAATTATTGGAATTTTGTCTGACCACCAACTATTTTCGCTTCGAACAATCCTTCTATTTACAGTTAAAGGGGACGGCGATGGGGTCAAACATGGCCCCATCTTACGCCAATTTGTTTATGGCCCATTTCGAGGAGTTTGGGACGGAATTGTTTAAGGTCAATAATATTCGCTTTTTTAAGCGATATATAGATGACCTGTTTTTGATCTGGTCCGGAACGTCAGCTAGCTTGGAGAATTGATTTCAAGAGCTTAATGGGGCGAATATGGCTGTAAAGTTTAAAATGACATCAAGTAAAGTACAAATTGACTTTCTGGATGTGAGACTGTATATAAGCTTTGGTAGGATTCAGTCAACTTTGTACAGAAAGGAGACCGATAGAAACTCCTTACTACATTATACCAGTTGCCATCCTCCCGCATTAAAGAAAGCATTGCCCAAATCTCAATTACTTCGTGTGGTGAGGAATAACTCTGAAATGGATAAAAGGGAAGAACAACTCACTGAGATGGTGCAACGCTTTGAAGTAAGGAGTTATCCTGACAATCTATTGAATGAACAGCGGGCTCAGGTCTGCCAGGCCAGAGATTTAGCACCTAAAAAAGAGGATAAAAGGATGACATTCATCACAACCTTCACAGGTGATAAAGGCCCCTTAAAAGATATACTCAACAAGCATTGGGAGATCATCAATACGGACAGATCGTTACCTTTATACAAAGCTGAACCACCTAGAGTGGGCTATAGGAGGTCTAGGTCTCTGCGTGATTTGCTAATCAAAACCGACCCGATACAAAGTTACAAATCTTCAACATGGTTGGATATTAAAAAACCAGGGGTCGTTCGATGCTTTGGCTGCAGAACATGTGGGGGTCTTATCACTGGACCTTGTTTTACCCATCCACATAAACGCAAAATTTATAAACATAAATTTCGCCTCACGTGCACTACCACACATATAGTGTATCTTTTACACTGTATTTGTGGACTGTATTATGTAGGAAAGACCTGCGATGATTTGCGTACACGTATGGCAAACCATCGTTCTGCTATCAAAACGGCGCTGAAAAAAGGCACATCGGAGCAACCAGTGGCCAGACACTTCTTGGAACAAAAACACAGTGTCATGGACCTTAAATACACAATTATAGACCATGTGCCACCGTTATCAAGAGGAGGTGATAGGAATCGAATGCTTCTCCAAAAAGAGGCTAAATGGACATTCGAATTGAACACTCTTGTGCCTTATGGGCTGAATACACAATTGGATTGGCAGGTGTTCCTATGATCCTGGGCCACAAAAATATGGTGTTCTTCCATACTTCAGGGGGAGTCCATGGTCATTCATATTACTATTTATCATTTTGTGAGAGCCATGGCCCATTCCATTTTTTGCAGTATCATTTTTTGTCATTTTTTGTAATTTTTGTAATTTTTGTATTTTTTGTAATATCTTTAGCTTAATCTAATTGTGTTCTGTCTATCCTGTACGTGACTCCACTCTTCAGTTCTTTGGCATATAAAGCATACCTAATTTTGGTCTGTTTTGTGGAGCCACTTATTTGGAGGTGCAGTGTTATTTTTGTTTTTGTACACATTGTCAACTTTTTTGACACAATTTATGACTTGCCAGATATGGCGTCGATTGCTTCCGGTTGCTATGACAACCGTACATTTATATTTTGTTATCTTTCCCTGCTCTAGCCAGTAATACTTATTTGATATGCTTAGCTTGTAGGCGTTGCATTTATATTTAGGGCTTATTATATGCCTGCATAATGTTTGAGATAATATTTGCCTGTTGTTCTGTTTTGCCCTATTTAGTCTTCTCACGTTGCCGTGGGCGATGACGTCACTCGTCAGGGGTGGCGCATCAACTGCGGAGAGCGTGGTGCACTTTTCTCTGGTGGCGGTACATAACACAGCTGGGTGGTAAGTTTTGTGAACCTTGTAAGTTTGAGGACGGGTAGTTTATTGCCTGAAAACGTTCACTAATTAAAGGTGACATTATTTGAAAGTCTTCTGGAGTGCTTCCTGTTCTTTGATATATATATATATATATATATATATATATATATATATATATATATATATATATAAAGCTATGGCCAAAAATATTGGCACCCCTGCATTTCTGTCAGAAAATGCACCACTTCGCCCAGAAAATTGTTGCAATTACAAATGTTTAGGCATTCTCATGTTAATTTCTTTTTGTTTGTATTGGTATGACACAAACAAATGTAGAAAAAAAGCCAAATCTGACACATTCCAGGCAAAACTCCAAAAATGGACTGGACAAAATTATTGGCACCTTCTGAAAACTGTAAGAAATAATTGCATTCCAAGTTTTTGATGCTCCTGTAATGTGTAATTAAACTCACCTGTATCAATTAGCAGGTGCTGACAATATAGAAATCATACCGGAAACCAGTTAAAATGGTAAAAAATTTACTCAACCTTTCTGTTGTCTGTCTCTGCGTGACACACTGAGCATGGAGAAGAGAAAGAACAGCAAAGAATTGTCTGAGAATTTGAGCTCTTATTCAATTAAATACTACAACTCCATTCAACAATAAAAGTAAAAGGCTCATTGGGTGGTCCATTGTGGTGGCACGTTTGCATTGGAGGTATATGTCTTCTTCTGGGGCGGCCCATAGAGTTTGCAACAAGATTAAGCGTGTGGTGGGAAGGTTCGTGAGTGGGTCGAATGGCTTTGTGATTCGACATGACAACATAACGGTTGAGAAGAAAAATGTATTCAGGCCCAATGGAGTTCATTATTGTTTTTGAATAATTTGAGGATAGCTTTAATGGCCCACATTTAAGGTGTGTGCCTTATTTTTTTTACAAGGGTGATGGCAAGAGTCATATGGGCTGGTGCATCTTGTGGCAGTAGGTCTTGGCCTCCTTTTTTCCTTTTGATGTAAATTAAATGGGGTGAAGTGATTTGCAGGCTGAAAGGAAGGGCCTAAAACTCTAGGTGTGTGCCTATGGTGTCCTTCTCGAGAAGGCGGGTCATGGGAACTCCCTGCAAGCCCCATATTATTATTGCAGTGGGTGGAACATTGGGGGCTCCCCTACACACTCCGTTCAGGGGCCTTTACCTCTTGCTTAACTTGACTAGACTAGTGACTCAATTCACTGCCATCCCAGTTAATAGTCGGTTATGTTGTTAAGTTTTGGATAAACTTGACCGTTCAAGGTCTTCCTTCCATACCTTGTCTCATGTCTTTATTTAAGTTATTTAAGTTTAGTTAATTAATGTTTTAGCTTCACCGTTAATGCCAACTTGGGTCTTTAATCCCTTACGGCTAGATTTAGAGTTCTGCGGCCAAAGGGGTGCGTTACCTACGTTGGCTTTTTTTCCCCCGCACCTTTTAAATACCGCTGGTATTTAGAGTTCACAGAAGGGCTGCGTTAGGCTCCAAAAAAGGGAGCGTAGAGCATATTTAACGCCACTGCAACTCTCGATACCAGCGGCCAGCTTCAAAAACGTGCTCGTGCACGATTACCCCATAGGAAACAATGGGGCTGTTTGAGCTGAAAAAAAACCTAACACCTGCAAAAAAGCAGCATTCAGCTCCTAACGCAGCCCCATTGTTTCCTATGGGGAAACACTACCTAAGTCTGCACCTAACACCCTAACATGTACCCCGAGTCTAAACACCCCTAACCTTGCACTTATTAACCCCTAATCTGCCGACCCCACTATCGCTGACCCCTGCATATTATTATTAACCCCTAATCTGCCGCTCCGTACACCGCCGCAACCTACGTTATCCCTATGTACCCCTAATCTGCTGCCCCTAACACCGCTGACCCCTATATTATATTTATTAACCACTAATCTGCCACCCCCGCTATCGCTGACCCCTGCATATTATTATTAATCCCTAATCTGCCGCTCCGTACACCGCCGCAACCTACGTTATCCCTATGTACCCCTAATCTGCTGCCCCTAACACCGCCGACCCCTATATTATATTTATTAACCCCTAATCTGCTGCCCCCAACGTCGCCTCCACCTACCTACAATAATTAACCCCTAATCTGCCGACCGGACCGCACCGCTACTCTAATAAATGTATTAACCCCTAAAGCTAAGTCTAACCCTAACACTAACACCCCCCTAAGTTAAATATAATTTAAATCTAACGAAATAAATTAACTCTTATTAAATAAATTATTCCTATTTAAAGCTAAATACTTACCTGTAAAATAAATCCTAATATAGCTACAATATAAATTATAATTATATTGTAGCTATTTTAGGATTAATATTTATTTTACAGGCAACTTTGTATTTATTTTAACCAGGTACAATAGCTATTAAATAGTTAATAACTATTTAATAGCTGCCTAGTTAAAATAATTACAAAATTACCTGTAAAATAAATCCTAACCTAAGTTACAATTAAACCTAACACTACACTATCAATAAATAAAATAAATAAACTATCTACAATTATCTACAATTAAACCTAACACTACACTATCAATAAATTAATTAAATACAATACCTACAATTAAATACAATTAAACCTAACACTATACTATCAATAAATTAATTAAATAAAATACCTACAATTATCTACAATTAAACCTAACACTACACTATCAATAAATTAATTAAATACAATACCTACAAATAAATACAATGAAATAAACTAAATAAAGTACAAAAAATAAAAAAGAACTAAGTTACAAAAAATAAAAAAATATTTACAAACATTAGAAAAATATTACAACAATTTTAAACTAATTACACCTACTCTAAGCCCCCTAATAAAATAACAAAGCCCCCCAAAATAAAAAAATGCCCTACCCTATTCTAAATTAAAAAAGTTCAAAGCTCTTTCACCTTACCAGCCCTGAAAAGGGCCATTTGTGGGGCATGCCCCAAAGAATTCAGCTCTTTTGCCTGTAAAAAAACCACATACAATACCCCCCCAACATTACAACCTACCACCCACATACTCCTAATCTAACCCAAACCCCCCTTAAAGAAACCTAACACTAAGCCCCTGAAGATCTCCCTACCTTGTATTCACCACACCGGGTTCACCGATCGGTCCAGAAGAGCCTCCGATGTCTTCATCCAAGCCCAAGCTGAAGTCTTGATCCAAGCGGCAAATGAAGAAGTCCATCTTCGGGAAGAAATCTTCATCCTATCCGGGCAGAAGAGGACATCCGGACCGGCAAACATCTTCATCCAAGCCGCATCTTCTATGTTGTTCCATCCGATGACGAGCGGCTGATCTTGAAGACCTCCGGCGTGGATCCATCCTCTTCGTTCGACGTCCAACTGAAGAATGAAGGTTCCTTTAAGGGACGTCATCCAAGATGGCGTCCCTCAAATTCCAATTGGCTGATAGGATTCTATCAGCCAATCGGAATTAAGGTAGGAATATTCTGATGTTTGCCGGTCCGGATGTCCTCTTCTGCCCGGATAGGATGAAGATTTCTTCCCGAAGATGGACTTCTTCATTTGCCGCTTGGATCAAGACTTCAGCCGGAGGATGGACGTCACTCTGTAGCCCCTGCTTGGGCTTGGATGAAGACATCGGAGGCTCTTCTGGACCGATCGGTGAACCCGGTGTGGTGAATGCAAGGTAGGGAGATCTTCAGGGGCTTAGTGTTAGGTTTATTTAAGGGGGGTTTGGGTTAGATTAGGGGTATGTGGGTTGTAATGTTGGGGGGGTATTGTATGTGTTTTTTTTTAAAGCAAAAGAGCTGAATTCTTTGGGGCATGCCCCGCAAATGGCCCTTTTCAGGGCTGGTAAGGTAAAAGAGCTTTGAACTTTTTTAATTTAGAATAGGGTAGGGCATTTTTTTATTTTGGGGGGCTTTGTTATTTTATTAGGGGGCTTAGAGTAGGTGTAATTAGTTTAAAATTGTTGTAATATTTTTCTAATGTTTGTAAATATTTTTTTATTTTTTGTAACTTAGTTCTTTTTTATTTTTTGTACTTTAGTTAGTTTATTTAATTGTATTTATTTGTAGGTATTGTATTTAATTAATTTATTGATAGTGTAGTGTTAGGTTTAATTGTAGATAATTGTAGGTATTGTATTTAATTAATTTATTGATAGTGTAGTATTAGGTTTAATTGTAACTTAGGTTAGGATTTATTTTACAGGTAATTTTGTAATTATTTTATCTAGGTAGCTATTAAATAGTAAATAACTATTTAATAGCTATTGTACCTGGTTAAAATAAATACAAAGTTGCCTGTAAAATAAATATTAATCCTAAAATAGCTACAATATAATTATAATTTATATTGTAGCTATATTAGGGTTTATTTTACAGGTAAGTATTTAGCTTTAAATAGGAATCATTTATTTAATAAGAGTTAATTTATTTCGTTAGATTTAAATTATATTTAAGTTAGGGGGGTGTTAGTGTTAGGGTTAGACTTAGCTTTAGGGGTTAATACATTTATTAGAGTAGCGGTGTGGTCCGGTCGGCAGATTAGGGGTTAATAATTGTAGGTAGGTGGAGGCAACGTTGGGGGCGGCAGATTAGGGGTTAATAAATATAATATAGGGGTCGGCTGTGTTAGGGGCAGCAGATTAGGGGTACATAGGTATAATGTAGGTTGCGGCGGTGTACAGAGCGGCAGATTAGGGGTTAAAAAAAATATGCAGGTGTCAGCGATAGCGGGGGCAGCAGATTAGGGGTTAATAAATATTATGTAGGTGTCGGCGGTATTAGGGGCAGCAGATTAGGGGTACATAGGGATAACGTAGGTGGCGGCGGTGTGCGGTCAGCAGATTAGGGGTTAAAAAAAATTAATAGAGTGGCGGCGATGTGGGGGGGCCTTGGTTTAGGGGTACATAAGTAGTTTATGGGTGTTAGTGTACTTTAGAGCACAGTAGTTAAGAGCTTTATGAACCGGCGTTAGCCCAGAAAGCTCTTAACTACTGACTTTTTTCTGCGGCTGGAGTTTTGTCGTTAGATTTCTAACGCTCACTTCAGCCACGACTCTAAATACCGGCGTTAGAAAGATCCCATTGAAAAGATAGGATACGCAATTGACGTAAGGGGATCTGCGGTATGGAAAAGTCGCGGCTGCAAAGTGAGCGTTAGACCCTTTCCTGACTGACTCTAAATACCAGCGGTAGCCCAAAACCAGCGTTAGGAGCCTCTAATGCTGGTTTTGACGGCTAACGCCAAACTCTAAATCTAGCCGTAAGGTTCTTACAATAAGTTTACCAGCCATTCATTAGAGGAAAGCACAGACAAATTGAGAATAAACATGACAACTAATTTTTCATGTCTAATATGATTTAATGCAGTTTTTCCATTTAACCATTAATATCAATTTTTAAAAATTGCAATCGATAATTTTATACCAGTAAGTAATTTTATAATTAAAGTCTTTATGCCTCCAAACACTTAATTGCAATCATTCCAACGTTGGATATTTTGAAAGTGTAATATGAGCAATATTTTTCATCTTTTTAAAGAAATATGTTTATTACAATTAGCTTTAGGAAAAGTAATTCAAAAAGACAAGAAATTGCACTTGAAAATAAGAAAAAAGTGGGTTTTCAGCAGGTCCAAGGTATTGAATTTGAAGAGTCCAAAAATCATTAGATTAGCTGTCATAAAAATGTTTTCTTATTGATGCGGGTGTTGAATTATCCCTCTGGAAGATATAGGAGGAGATACTGTGACATGAACATGTTTGAAAAGAATAAGATAAATGGTTTATCGTATGATTTTGAAAATAATTTTAATGGGTTTGAATTTGAAAAAAGAGCCAGGTGATAAATTGGGATTTATGTTTGATCCAGATAGTGGTCCAAAGTTGTCAATGCACTTGTATGACAGTATGCCTACCTTTGAAAGGTACCTAGACTATTGTTGCATTATGTTGATGAAAAAAAATGTTTCCAGCTGCTTGCTTTAGTAAGACCTAAAGCTGTTTTGGGCATCAGGGATAAATCTTGGAAGAAGCATTCTAGATGTCAGCGAGACCAGATGAAATGTCTGTAAATTGTGCTTACTAACGGCTAGATTTAGAGTTTTGTCGGTAACAACCCGAAAAGCTAACGCCAGCTTTTTTCTGGCCGCACCATAAAAATAACTCTGGTATTGAGAGTCCACATAAAGGCTGCGTTAGGCTCCAAAAAAGGAGCGTAGAGCATATTTAACGCAGCTTCAACTCTCGATACCAGAGTTGCTTACGGACGCGGCCAGCCTCAAAAACGTGCTTGTGCACGATTCCCCCATAGAAAACAATGGGGCTGTTTGAGCTGAAAAAAAACCTAACACCTGCAAAAAAGCCGCGTTCAGCTCCTAACGCAGCCCCATTGTTTGCTATGCGGAAACACTTCCTATGTCTGCACCTAACACTTTAACATGTACCCCGAGTCTAAACACCCCTAACCTTACACTTATTAACCCCTAATCCGCCAATCAGATTGAGCTCGCATTCTATTGGCTGTTCCGATCAGCCAATAGAATGCGAGCTCAAACTGATTGGCTGATTGGATTGGATCAGCCAATCGGATTGATCTTGATTCTGATTGGCTGATTCCATCAGCCAATCAGAATATTCCTACCTTAATTCCGATTGGCTGATAGAATCCTATCAGCCAATAGGAATTCGAGGGACGCCATCTTGGATGACGTCCCTAAAAGGAGCCGTCATTCTTCAGTTGGACGTCGCTGGATGAAGATGGGTCCGCGGTGGAGGTCTTCAGGATGGAGCCGGTCCTCATCGGATGAAGATAGAAGATGCCGCTTGGAAGATGATGGTTGCCGGTCCGGATCTACTCTTCTTCCCGGATAGGATGAAGACTTTGGACCCTCTTCTGGACTTCTTCAGTGGATGTCTAGCCCCCGCTTGGGTTGGATGAAGATATCGGAGCCAGGACGGATCGGTGTGATACCCGGTGAGGTGAAGACAAGGTAGGATGATCTTCAGGGGCTTAGTGTTAGGTTTATTTAAGGGGGGTTTGGGTTAGATTAGGGGTATGTGGGTGGTGGGTTGTAATGTTGGGGGGGGGTATTGTATGTTTTTTTTTACAGGCAAAAGAGCTGAACTTCTTGGGGCATGCCCCGCAAAGGGCCCTGTTCAGGGCTGGTAAGGTAAAAGAGCTTTGAACTTTAGTAATTTAGTATAGGGTAGGTCATTTTTTTATTTTGGGCGGCTTTGTTATTTTATTAGGGGGCTTAGAGTAGGTGTAATTAGTTTAAAATTGTTGTAATATTTTTCTTATGTTTGTAAATATTTTTTTATTTTTTGTAACTTAGTTCTTTTTTATTTTTTGTACTTTAATTAGTTTATTTCATTGTAGTTATTTGTAGGTATTGTATTTAATTTATTTATTGATAGTGTAGTGTTAGGTTTAATTGTAGGTCATTGTAGGTATTTTATTTAATTAATTTATTGATAGTGTAGTGTTAGGTTTAATTGTAACTTAGGTTAGGATTTATTTTACAGGTAAATTTGTAATTATTTTAACTATTTTAGCTATTAAATAGTTCTTAACTATTTAATAGCTATTGTACCTGGTTAAAATAAATACAAAGTTACCTGTAAAATAAATATTAATCCTAAAATAGCTATAATATAATTATAATTTATATTGTAGCTATATTAGGATTTATTTTACAGGTAAGTATTTAGCTTTAAATAGGAATAATTTATTTAATAAGAGTTAATTAATTTCGTTAGATTAAAATTATATTTAATTTAGGGGGTGTTAGTGTTAGGGTTAGACTTAGCTTTAGGGGTTAATACATTTATTAGAATAGCGGTGAGCTCCAGTCGGCAGATTAGGGGTTAATGTTTGAAGTTAGGTGTCGGCGATGTTAGGGAGGGCAGATTAGGGGTTAATACTATTTATTATAGGGTTAGTGAGGCGGATTAGGGGTTAATAACTTTATAATAATAGCGGTGCGGTCCGCTCTGCAGATTAGGGGTTAATAAGTGTAGGCAGGTGGAGGCGACATTGAGGGGGGCAGATTAGAGGTTAATAAATATAATATAGGGGTCGGCGGTTTTAGGGGCAGCAGATTAGGGGTACATAAGGATAACGTAGTTGGCGGTCGGCAGATTAAGGGTTAAAAAAATTTAATCGAGTTGTGGCGATGTGGGGGGACCTCGGTTTAGGGGTACATAGGTAGTTTATGGGTGTTAGTGTACTTTAGAGTACAGTAGTTAAGAGCTTTATAAACCGGCGTTAGCCCAGAAAGCTCTTAACTACTGACTTTTTTCTGCGGCTGGAGTTTTGTCGTTAGATTTCTAACGCTCACTTCAGACACGACTCTAAATACCGGAGTTAGAAAAATCCCATTGAAAAGATAGGATACGCAATTTACGTAAGGGGATCTGCGGTATGGAAAAGTTGCGGCTGAAAAGTGAGCGTTAGACCCTTTTTTGAGTGACTCCAAATACCGGAGGTAGCCTAAAACCAGCGTTAGGAGCCTCTAACGCTGGTTTTCACGGCTAACGCCAAACTCTAAATCTAGGCCTTTATTTCTAGAGGTGAGGTTAGGAAAGTATTTGAATCTTTTTCAGCAGAACTTCAGCATGCTTGCTTAGGGTGTGGTCTGGTAGCTGTTGGAGGCACCCCTCTATACATAGCTCTATAATAATGTGAGGAGGATCTGAAAAATAGTGCTATAGCTCTCAATCACATGGATAATGTTGTATTAATAACTTAAATGGCTCAATACTGGAAAGAGTTCAATTGTGAGTTACGTAGCTCTAATTATTATATCACATTTTTATGGTTAACTTGTTGGAATTTCTTATGTTTATTTCTGCATTTTTTTAAAAAAAACAACAACAAAAAACCCCCAACAAAAATGTTATTTATTGAATGAGACAAGTTTACAAAGCAGAGCAAGAGAAATGTAGTTATACTAGTTAAACTTTTACAGTGATACATATTTCTTGGATATTTGCCATAGCATTTATAATAAGATCTACAGAAAGAATACCTAGGGGCATATTTATCAAGCGCCGTATGGAACTTGATGCCCCTTGTTTCCTGCGAGCCTTCTAAAGACCACTGCTCCATAACTGGTCCGCCTGCTCTGAGGCCTCGGACAGAAATCAACCCGATCGAATACGATCGGGTTAATTGACACCCCCTACTAGTGGCCGATTGGCCATGAATCTGCAGGGGGCGGCATTGCACCAGAGTTCATAAGAACTGCTGGTGCAATGATAAATGCCGACAGTGTATGCTGTCGGCATTTATCGATGTGCAGTGGACATGATATGCTACTTTGTATTATGCTCGCTCGCACATTGATAAATATGCCCCCTAATGTCTAGTGATATTTCCCACTTTCAGTCACTTTTTGTCTTTATCCACTAGGCAGGATACAGGAGGAAAAGTTTATTCTAGTTTCAATCCCAGGATAATCATAGAAAGAAGGTGAATATTTTTTCAAACCATTATTAATTGTTTCATACCTCCCAATAAATAATAATAACTGAAGAACAGAAGTTCTAAGGGCAGAGTTTTGGTTGGACCACAGAAGTCAGGTGGTAAAGGTCATGGATAGAGAGTCTTAGGGCATGACCAAGTAGTCCAGAGACAGATGCAGGGTGCTCTGAGGGAGCACTAACATGGCGTCAGGTAAGTCTTAGGCATGGTGGTCAGGTAGTGAGTGGGCACGACTGGGTATTTATCGACAAGGGTTTAGGTGATCTCTAGTTTCAGTTTGTGAAATCAGGACTTACAACCCTCACAGCATTTCCTGGAGATTATATAGGAACCAGGAAACTGTGGGTCAAGGAGATTTGGGTCAGAGTTGTGGCAGTCCATCCATGGAGACAATTGGAGGTGGGTGGAGGAGTTGTAAGGACTGGGCAGTACATGGCTGCAACCAAATTTTATTTGTTCACTTAGGAGCACTCTTATACATACAAACATTTTAACTTTGTTTTACAGTAGTTGCTCAAACCCTTTTGCAAACTCATCTTGCATAAAATTGAAGGAAATTTTGTTTAGGATTTGTGCACCTATGGTTTAAGGGTAAGGAGATATGTCACAGCAGCTAATAAAGGCAGAGTAAAAGGAAGTGACAGTGCTGCTAATTTGATTTTGTGGTGTCATCTTAAAGGTGTACTGTGCCCTCTGCTGGTCAGTAAATATAATTATATTACATATAAGAACACTTCAAATGAGTTATATATATATATATATATATATATATATATATATAAATATAAATGTATTTTTTGTAAATAAAAGGGATATATTACACAAAACTGCTTCTTCAATAAGATCTGGGCACAAATACACAAAAGATGAGCAAAGAATAAGAGATCACCTCACATAGCATAATTCGGAATATTTTTCTCAGCAAAATATTACAGAAGGATATATGCACTTTCAACTGAATTGTAAGTAGTTAAAAGGCTTAACAGCTTACGAAGGTGTAAAAATAACTGAGAAAAAAGTCTCTTCACCAACCAAGGACAAACTGTGTCTACCAGGATTTAGGAAACCACAACCGCCCCTCTAGCTAAAATTGACAGCAATCATAAACTGACTTTCTGCTTTAGAATCCACAACACAACTAAAGGGAATGCTGGGAAAACAGACCCAAAAGTACTTGCCAAGAGTGTTTTAACAATGTTATATGTTCTGATAAAGCAGCAGATAATGAATATTAAAGGGACACTCAAGTCAAAATTAAACTTTCATTATTCAGACAGAGCATAAAATTTTAAACAATTTTCCAATTTACTTCCATTAACAAAATGTGCACAGTCTTTTTATATTAAAACTTTTGATTCACCAGCTCCTACTGAGCATGTGCAAGAATAAGTGTGTATGCATTTGTGATTGGCTGATGGCTGTCACATGGTATGTGTATGCATTTGTGATTGGCTGATGGCTGTCACATGGTACGGGGGAGTGGAAATAGGCATAACTTTTTAAAGTTGACTGGTCCTTTAAAAAGACAAATAAGACAAAATTGAAATGTGCATTGCAGCTTTTACATTTTAAATATATATGTATTTTCCTGTACTCTTCAATTAGCAAAAATGCTTCTAGTAAATTATTACTGTTTTTCTTCAGCATATGCACATATGCTGTGATGGTCTGTGCACCAGTATTCATGCTCATAGAGGTGGGGGTGGTGTGGACTGTGCTTGTGAAGACTAAATTTGTTTCATATAAGTCACTGCTTACTCTGAGCAAGATTACAAGTTGTGCGGCAAATCAGTTGTGAAAACTCTGCGTGTCTTATGGCTTTTTTGTATTTTTGGTTGCGCAGGTATCACAAGTTGCAAAATAACTTATTTTGTGAGCGCGTTAAGCTGCGTAATGCCAACTGCAAAATTGTATGCACGTTCACGTATTTCCCATAGATGTCATTGGAGAAGACAAATAGAAAAAACACAAAAAAAATCTATATGCGAATATCGCTTTGAAAATACATCTGAGATATTGTTTAATGTGCATAAGATTGTAATGTAAAATATTTTCATTATCTCCATAGTTAAACATATCTCTATACATGTTTCTCTGTGTATGTATGTCAATGTAAAAGCCCTGTGTAAGCTATTTTTCTAACACCAAAGATCTCCTATCTTTGATCCTTTATAACTTTTGTGTGCAATATTTTTTTACAATAATTTTTATTAGACAGTGTTAATATGAGTGTAACTGTACTTTGTAATGCATTTTTTAAGTGTTTCGTGAAACTTTTTTGTTGTGGAAAGCTGTTAACGACAGCTCTTCGAGCAACAAAAGGATTGATGCGTAAAAGGCGAAGACTGTTTGCTTTAGAAAAGAGGAGTTTGAGAGGTGACATGATTACTTTATATAAATATATTCAAGGCCCATATACTGAGATGGCAGAAGCTCTGTTTATTCCAAGAAAATTGTTTGTGACAAGAGTTTACAATTTAAGGTTGGAGGAAAGGAGATTTAATCTCCTGCAGCGGAAACGTTTTTTCACTGTAAGAGCAATAAAATTGTGGAACTCATTACCAAAGGAGGTAGTGAATGTCAATACCCTAGATACATTTACATTTTTTTAGATACATTTCTGTCTAAAAACAAAATTCATAGATATGATTGCTAGTATTAAATGGGTCACCTTTTAGTGGGATTATTTAATCTTAACTGGAGCTTTTAAGTATTTTAGATTTGTAGAGGTTGAACTTGATGGACTTCGGTCTTTATTCAACCTCATCTACTATGTTACTATGTTACTTGTAATACCCGAGCAATGGAAATTGATTGCATAAAGACCACAAAGCACCCAGAAAAATCATAACGCGCTACTTGTAACTTATGCTGTCTGTGAGAATGTGTGGTATTTGAATGCTGGTGCACGGACCTCCACAGTATATGTGTGTATGCCGCTTAAACACAGTAATAACTTACTAGAAGCATTCTGGCTAATGGAAGCATACTGCAAAAATGCTTCTATTTGAAGTTAATATAAACACTGTCAATTACAAAGCTACAAGACAAGAGTCATTTTACAATATAGTGCTCAGTAAAATAGGCTGATGGTTTCTCTCCTTCCTGCTGAGATTTTGAGAATCAGGCACTAAATGTATAGCTCACTAATAATGTTTAGTAAATCTCTACCAGAAAGGTTTCCATTCCTGATATCAGGATTACCTTGGATGAGAGCAGGTAAAATAACCATGGTTACTGGTTATCAGCTGATTGTTTCACCTGTGATCTAGTTCAGATAACCTCAAAATGTGGCCTGTTAGGGAGGTCTGAGGACACGTTTGAAAACCAGTGTTTTAGAGAAACAACTAAGATATGATAAGTAAAATAATCTCACTCCTAGTGTCAGCTACCCTGACTTTGTCAAGGACAATAAAGAGGTAATAGGCGAAGGTGCATTTAAAAAATTAGATAGAAAGAGGCAAAAGAGTCATCAGTCGACTTTACAGTGGGGTATTTAGTTTTGTTATCACCTTGTTAGTGAACCCATATTAAAAAGTTCTCTAAACTGGCTGCTCAGTATGTTAAGCTGCTATTTTTAAATATTTGTTTGTCAATACCCCAGAATCCCTCTCATGCCCATTAATAAGTAGGTTTGTATCCAATGCTAACTGCTAAAGAGAGAAAAAAATGAGTCTGTACTCATCTTAAAACGGGACAAGCAGTGGAGTATTGTGACACTGACACCAAAAAACATAGCGGAGTTCCATATTGTGTTTCCCATCTCTATGCTGAACCAGCCTATTTAATGACTTATAGTAAAACTAAACTTGTATACTGGTTACAAGATGCAATGTACAATTGGAACTATACTGCTGAACTAAAAAAAATATTATTTAATAATATTCATATAGGGAACACAATAGCAAAATGTCAGATTTAATTCCTCTCTCTCTAAATGAGTATCTTGTTTATAAGGTCATTGTTTCAGTTGTACTTGCATGTTGCATATTTTTGGGAGCGGGCAGTTAGTTAAAGTTACAATTTTCCAAAATCAGAATATCCCTAATTTCCAAATCTGGACTTAAAGGGACAGTCTACACCAGCATTTGTATTGTTTAAAAATATAGATAATCCCTTTATTGCCCATTCACCAGTTTTGTATAACCAACACAGTTATATTAATATGTTTTACCTCTGTGATTACTTTGTATCTAAGCCTCTGCAGACTGCCCCCAGTGCTCAGTGCTTTTGACAGACATGCAGTGTAGCCAATTAGTGCAGACTCCTAAATAACTCCATGGGAGTGAGCATAATGTTATCTATATGACACACATGAACTAGGACTGTCTAACTGTGAAAAACATTCAAAATGCTCTGAGCTAAGAGGCGGTTTCAATGGTTTAGAAATCAGTTTGAGCCTGCCTAGGTTTAGCGTTTCAAAAATACCAACAAGGGAACAAAGCAAATTTAATTATATGTCAATTGGAAAGTTGTTTAAAATTGCATGCTCTATCTGAATCATGAACGTTTAATTTTGACTAAACTGTCCCTTTAAATAATTTGCCATTGATATTGAATATATGTTTGTTTGTGTTTACTTGAGTAAGAGGGGACACTAACAGGGCCCCTATTTACTCCCATTTGATCAAGAGGGAAAATTGTCCTATTTTTGAATAGGACACAAGCACCTCTTTCAAATGAGAAGCTACTTGCACAAGATGGCAGAATTGCAGACTGAACTGGCAGTCCGGGCACCCAGGGCAGCATAGGAGCCATTGTACATGGTGGTATAAATAATAGAATATATTTACAAATAGTGCATACTTACATACTTTAGAGCTGCAAGCAGGACAAGTTGTAAGGCAGAAATGCAGTCTGTGTATCCAGGGCAGCAGATGGACAGTCTAAAAAACACAGAAGTCATGGCACATGGGGCTATATAGAGTCAAGTTGTAAAACATGGAGCAGCAGCACAAGTGGACAGCAGGGAAATCCTAGCACCCAGCACAGCACCAAGCTACGGCTGCCAGAGGCTGATGGCAGCAGAAAAGGCGTGGATTACATTTTGGAGGTTGCTGCTTCCCCTGTAGTTTTCCTATTAAACCTTTATCTGTGCACTGTTACTAGCAACTTCAGGCCTAGATTTAGAGTTCGGCGGTAGCCGTCAAAACCAGCGTTAGAGGCTCCTAACGCTGGTTTTGGCCGCCCGCTGGTATTTGGAGTCAGTGATTAAAGGGTCTAACGCTCACTTTTCAGCCGCGACTTTTCCATACCGCAGATCCCCCTACGCCATTTGCGTAGCCTATCTTTTCAATGGGATCTTTCTAACGCCGGTATTTAGAGTCGTTTCTGCAGTGAGCGTTAGAGCTCTAACGACAAGATTCCAGCCGCCTGAAAAAAGCAGGAGTTAAGAGCTTTCTGGCTAACGCCGGTTTATAAAGCTCTTAACTACTGTACCCTAAAGTACACTAACACCCATAAACTACCTATGTACCCCTAAACCGAGGTCCCCCCACATCGCCGCCACTCGATTAAAATTTTTAACCCCTAATCTGCCGACCGCCACCTACGTTATACTTATGTACCCCTAATCTGCTGCCCCTAACCCCGCCGACCCCTATATTATATTTATTAACCCCTAACTTGCCCCCCACAACGTCGCCGCAAGCTACTTAAAATAATTAACCCCTAATCTTCCGAACGCAAATCGCCGCCACCTACGTTATCCCTATGTACCCCTAATCTGCTGCCCCTAACATCGCCGACCCCTATGTTATATTTATTAACCCCTAATCTGCCCCCCACAACGTCGCCTCCACCTGCCTACACTTATTAACCCCTAATCTGCCGAGCGGACCTGAGCGCTACTATAATAAAGTTATTAACCCCTAATCCGCCTCACTAACCCGATCATAAATAGTATTAACCCCTAATCTGCCCTCCCTAACATCGCCGACACCTACCTTCAATTATTAACCCCTAATCTGCCGACCGGAGCTCACCGCTATTCTAATAAATGTATTAACCCCTAAAGCTAAGTCTAACCCTAACACTAACACCCCCCTAAGTTAAATATAATTTTTATCTAACGAAATAAATTAACTCTTATTAAATAAATGATTCCTATTTAAAGCTAAATACTTACCTGTAAAATAAATCCTAATATAGCTACAATATAAATTACATTTATATTATAGCTATTTTAGGATTAATATTTATTTTACAGGCAACTTTGTAATTATTTTAACCAGGTACAATAGCTATTAAATAGTTAAGAACTATTTAATAGTTACCTAGTTAAAATAATTACAAATTTACCTGTAAAATAAATCCTAACCTAAGATATAATTAAACCTAACACTACCCTATCAATAAAATAATTAAATAAACTACCTACAATTACCTACAATTAACCTAACACTACACTATCAATAAATTAATTAAACACAATTGCTACAAATAAATACAATTAAATAAACTATCTAAAGTACAAAAAATAAAAAAGAACTAAGTTACAGAAAATAAAAAAATATTTACAAACATAAGAAAAATATTACAACAATTTTAAACTAATTACACCTACTCTAAGCCCCCTAATAAAATAACAAAGACCCCCAAAATAAAAAATTCCCTACCCTATTCTAAAATACAAAAATTACAAGCTCTTTTACCTTACCAGCCCTGAACAGGGCCCTTTGCGGGGCATGCCCCAAGAATTTCAGCTCTTTTGCCTGTAAAAAAAAACATACAATACCCCCCCCCCAACATTACAACCCACCACCCACATACCCCTAATCTAACCCAAACCCCCTTAAATAAACCTAACACTAATCCCCTGAAGATCTTCCTACCTTGTCTTCACCATCCAGGTATCACCGATCCGTCCTGGCTCCAAGATCTTCATCCAACCCAAGCGGGGGTTGGCGATCCATAATCCGGTGCTCCAAAGTCTTCCTCCTATCCGGCAAGAAGAGGACATCCGGACCGGCAAACATCTTCTCCAAGCGGCATCTTCTATGTTCTTCCATCCGATGACGACCGGCTCCATCTTGAAGACCTCCAGCGCGGATCCATCCTCTTCTTCCGACGACTAGACGACGAATGACGGTTCCTTTAAGGGACGTCATCCAAGATGGCGTCCCTCGAATTCCGATTGGCTGATAGGATTCTATCAGCCAATCGGAATTAAGGTAGGAATTTTCTGATTGGCTGATGGAATCAGCCAATCAGAATCAAGTTCAATCCGATTGGCTGATCCAATCAGCCAATCAGATTGAGCTCGCATTCTATTGGCTGTTCCGATCAGCCAATAGAATGCGAGCTCAATCTGATTGGCTGATTGGATCAGCCAATCGGATTGAACTTGATTCTGATTGGCTGATTCCATCAGCCAATCAGAAAATTCCTACCTTAATTCCGATTGGCTGATAGAATCCTATCAGCCAATCGGAATTCGAGGGACGCCATCTTGGATGACGTCCCTTAAAGGAACCGTCATTCGTCGTCTAGTCGTCGGAAGAAGAGGATGGATCCGCGCTGGAGGTCTTCAAGATGGAGCCGGTCGTCATCGGATGGAAGAACATAGAAGATGCCGCTTGGAGAAGATGTTTGCCGGTCCGGATGTCCTCTTCTTGCCGGATAGGAGGAAGACTTTGGAGCACCGGATTATGGATCGCCAACCCCCGCTTGGGTTGGATGAAGATCTTGGAGCCAGGACGGATCGGTGATACCTGGATGGTGAAGACAAGGTAGGAAGATCTTCAGGGGATTAGTGTTAGGTTTATTTAAGGGGGTTTGGGTTAGATTAGGGGTATGTGGGTGGTGGGTTGTAATGTTGGGGGGGGGGGTATTGTATGTTTTTTTTTACAGGCAAAAGAGCTGAAATTCTTGGGGCATGCCCCGCAAAGGGCCCTGTTCAGGGCTGGTAAGGTAAAAGAGCTTGTAATTTTTGTATTTTAGAATAGGGTAGGGAATTTTTTATTTTGGGGGTCTTTGTTATTTTATTAGGGGGCTTAGAGTAGGTGTAATTAGTTTAAAATTGTTGTAATATTTTTCTTATGTTTGTAAATATTTTTTTATTTTCTGTAACTTAGTTCTTTTTTATTTTTTGTACTTTAGATAGTTTATTTAATTGTATTTATTTGTAGCAATTGTGTTTAATTAATTTATTGATAGTGTAGTGTTAGGTTAATTGTAGGTAATTGTAGGTAGTTTATTTAATTATTTTATTGATAGGGTAGTGTTAGGTTTAATTATATCTTAGGTTAGGATTTATTTTACAGGTAAATTTGTAATTATTTTAACTAGGTAACTATTAAATAGTTCTTAACTATTTAATAGCTATTGTACCTGGTTAAAATAATTACAAAGTTGCCTGTAAAATAAATATTAATCCTAAAATAGCTATAATATAAATGTAATTTATATTGTAGCTATATTAGGATTTATTTTACAGGTAAGTATTTAGCTTTAAATAGGAATCATTTATTTAATAAGAGTTAATTTATTTCGTTAGATAAAAATTATATTTAACTTAGGGGGGTGTTAGTGTTAGGGTTAGACTTAGCTTTAGGGGTTAATACATTTATTAGAATAGCGGTGAGCTCCGGTCGGCAGATTAGGGGTTAATAATTGAAGGTAGGTGTCGGCGATGTTAGGGAGGGCAGATTAGGGGTTAATACTATTTATGATAGGGTTAGTGAGGCGGATTAGGGGTTAATAACTTTATTATAGTAGCGCTCAGGTCCGCTCGGCAGATTAGGGGTTAATAAGTGTAGGTAGGTGTCGGCGACGTTGTGGGGGGCAGATTAGGGGTTAATAAATATAACATAGGGGTCGGCGATGTTAGGGCAGCAGATTAGGGGTACATAGGGATAACGTAGGTGGCGGCGGTTTACGGAGCGGCAGATTAGGGGTTAAAAGTGTAATGCAGGGGTCAGCGATAGCGGGGGCGGCAGATTAGGGGTTAATAAGTGTAAGGTTAGGGGTGTTTAGACTCGGGGTACATGTTAGTGTGTTAGGTGCAGACGTAGGAAGTGTTTCCCCATAGGAAACAATGGGGCTGCGTTAGGAGCTGAACGCTGCTTTTTTGCAGGTGTTAGGTTTTTTTTCAGCTCAAACAGCCCCATTGTTTCCTATGTGAGAATCGTGCACGAGCACGTTTTTGAGGCCGGCCGCGTCCGTAAGCAACTCTGGTATCGAGAGTTGCATTTGCGGTAAATATGCTCTACGCTCCTTTTTTGGAGCCTAACGCAGCATTTGTTTGAACTCTCGATACCAGAGTTAAATTTATGGTGCGGCCAGAAAAAAACCCGCGGAGCGTTAACAGCCCTTTTACCGCCAAACTCCAAATCTAGCCGTCAGTGTTTTAATAGGAGGAATATTAGAGCCACAACAACTTTTGGATTATGGAAAATAATGTAATAAGTAGAAAATACTGACTTATAGTAAATACATATAAATTCGACCTATATTTAAAGGGACA
This sequence comes from Bombina bombina, assembly GCF_027579735.1. Taxonomy (NCBI): domain Eukaryota; kingdom Metazoa; phylum Chordata; class Amphibia; order Anura; family Bombinatoridae; genus Bombina; species Bombina bombina. The sequence continues at coordinate 663,912,391 of NC_069504.1, read as the reverse complement.
GTCTACTCCACGTCCCTTTAATCTGTTTGTAATACACTGGTATGCTTCTCTCCTGCTTCCTTTATCTACCTGGTTGCCCTTCCACGTCCCCTTATTCTGTTTGTAATACACTGGTATGCTTTTCTCTTGATGCCTTAATTTATTACTTTTCTTTAAATTATTATCAGTTCCTTTGTAGAATTTCTGTGTGCTTCCCCAGCTATATGTCTCCCCCCCCATCTAATTTGCAAGTGTGTGTAACTCCAGTCTCCTAACTAGTCTATTTGTACACAGCTGCCTTAAATTAAATCATTCTAACTCAAATCTCACTGCTATATACAGCTGAGCAAAGGCTATCTGAGCCTTGGCTATGTGTGCCCAGTGCTTCTAAAGGCCCTGTCTAACAAATGGCGAGTTAAGAACTAGATTTAGAAACTGAACGGGTAGACTGCAGTCCCACTCACAGGTAAAATGTACTAACTATACACCTGCACAATGCTTTCCATGTCTTTTCTGCTATTTCTGTCTGCCCTTTTCCTAAAACTCACTGCACTTCCCTGTAGCAACAATAACCCCACACTATCCCCATCTCTCCCTTCCTTCTCTCATGCCCTATGCTGTCCTCTCATGAACTACTCCCCATCTAACTCTCCTGTGTCTAATCATAACCGCTTCTAACAATCTCATATCTATTAACCCACAGTGCTTATCCCCTCTCTTTTCTTGTGCTCTTTGGAATGCATGCTCTGTCTGTAACACACTTACAACTGCTCACGACCTGTTTGTTTCTAATGCTTTCAATCTTCTAGCAATTACTGAAACCTGGTTATCATCTTCTGCCATTGCTGCTCCCACGCACGGTGGACTACACTTTAGCCACACACCTAGGTCAGGTGAGAGACATGGTGGATGTGTTGGTATCTTACTCTTCCCCTCCTGCTCCTATCAGCACCTGCATCCTCATCCATATCTCTCCTTTTCCTCCTTTGAAGTCAACTGCATCCGCCTGTTCTCCCCCCTCTCCCTCAGGGTGGCAGTTATCTATTGCCGCCCTGGACCAACCTCCCAATTCCTTGATAACTTTGCTGCCTGGATTTCTCACTTTCTCTCTACAAATACACCTGATCTAATCCTGGGGGACTTTAACATCCCCATTGACAACCCATCTGCCCCTGCTGCCTCTAAGCTTCTCTGACTCACAAACTCCTTTGGTCTCTCACAATCCACCCTATTCCCTACTCACCGCAACAAACACTCTATTGATCTGGTATTCTACTTCTGCTCTCTCTCTGATGTCACATGTCACCCATTTCCCATCTCTGCTCACCTATAATCTTGATATACTGACTAAACCTACTTCTCCCCCTCGCCCCCGCACCTGTAGAAATCTGCACACTGTGAATCCTCTCCAACTTTCCAAACTTATTCAAAAACGCCTCCCCCACACTTCCACGATATCCTGCCCTGACCTTGCTACAACCCACTATAACAATACTCTCTCCTCTGCGCTTGACACTTTTGCTCCTCCCCAAATACGCAAAACCCCACGTCATCAGCTCCAATCCTGGCACTCTAAGAAAACACGCTACCTGCAAAAATGCTCCCATGCTGCTGAAAGTGCCTGGAGGAAATCCCTCTATGAACCATATTTCCTCCACTATAAGTTCATTCTTTATTCTTACGCCTCTGCCTTGCCCTTCACTTAGCCAAGCAAACCTACTTCACTTCTCTTATATCTACTCACTCCTCAAACCCTAAACATCTCTTCTCCATTTTCAACTCTCTTCTCTATCCACCTGCACCATCCCCTTCATCTTCCTTTAGTGCTCAAGACCTGGCAGACTACTTTTTTAACAAAACACTTACCATCCAAAGTAATATCCCAACACAACTGCAACCTTCCATCTCCACCCCCGCCCCCCCTCCACCACTCTCAGCACTTTCCCCCCAACCACTGAGAATGAAGTGAGTTTCCTATTGTCTTTCTCACACCTCACTACCTGCCCACTTGACCCTATCCCTTCACATCTAATACCTTCTCTGTCTTCTACCCTCACTCTAGCTCTTACTCACATATTCAACCTATCCCTTACTACCGGTTCATTCCATCTTCCTTCAAACATGCAAAGGTCACTCCTATACTCAAAAAACCCTCTCTCGACCCCAGTTCTCCGGCAAGCTACCGCCCCATATCACTGCTTTCGCTAGCTTCAAAAGTCCTGGAAAAACTAGTTTTTGATCGTCTAACCCACTTCTTGTCCTCCAACTCATTGCTTGACCCCTTGCAATCTGGCTTCCGTTCCCAACACTCAACTGAGACTGCCCTCACCAAGGTTGATAATGATCTTCTTTCTGCTAAAAACAACAGAAACTACTCAATACTTATCTTACTTGACCTGTCTGCTGCCTTTCACCATCCCCTTCTCCTGCAGACTCTCATCTCCCTTGGGGTCTCTGACACTGCCCTCTCCTGGATCCACTCTTATTTCTCTAATAGGTCCTTTTCTGTCTCCTTTGCTGGCGACTCCTCCTCTCCATTGCCTCTGTCTGTTGGAGTACTTCAAGGCTCTGTTCTGGGCCCTCTACTCTTCTCTATTTATACTTCCTTACTGGGTAAACCTATCATTAGCTATGACTTTAACTATCACCTCTATGCTGATGATACTCAGATCTACCTCTACACCCCTGCACTCTCTCCTTCTGTCCTTTCTCACATCAGTGTCTGCTTATCTGACATTTCTTCTTGGATGGCCTCTCACCACCTAAAAATCAACACGTCCAAAACTGAGGTCCTTCTAATCTCCCCTTTTAATTCTACCCCAGTTTCTAACTTTTCAATCACTGTTGACAATGGTGACACCACTATCTCCCCATCACCCCAAGTCCACTGCCTAGAAGTTACACTTGACTCCAATCTGTCCTTCGTACCCTACATCCAATTGCTCCCTTCATCCTGTCACAACCACCTACGCAATATCTCCAAAATTCGTCTGTTTCTGAGTAGTGAAACTACTAAACAGGTAATCCACTCCCTGGTAATTTCCCGACGACTACTGTGATAACCTACTAACTGGCCTCCCTCTCTCCTGCCTCTCCCCTCTTCAATCCATCCTAAATGCTTCTGCTAGGCTAATACACCTCTCCTGACGCTCTGTATCTGCTGCACCTCTCTGTGAGTCCCTTCAGTGGCTCCCCATTCACAGCAGAATTAAATTCAAAATTCTCACCCTGACCTACAAAGCCCTTACCAACGCAGCCCCCCCTACCTGTCCTCACTCATCAACAAATATAATCCAGCCCGCCCCCTAAGATCCAACAATGACCTGCTCCTTGCGTCTTCTACTATCACCTCCTTCCATGTTAGACTACAGGACTTCTCTTGTGCGGCACCAACCATCTGGAACGCATTTCCTTGAGCTGTCAGATTTTCACCTAACCATTCCTCCTTTAAATAATCCCTGAAGACCTTTTTGTTCAGGGAAGCCTATCTCCAAATCAGTAAAAAATTAATTCCACTTGCCTAATAGCTACCTTCATCTAACTCCACACTATTATCCCCCCCCCCCCCCATTGCAGTCCCCACCTCCTGTTTCTCACCCTCCTATCCATCTAGATTGTAAGTTCCCACGGGAACAGGGCCCTCAATTCCCCCTGTATTTGTTTGTTAAACTTTGTATGTTAAACTATTGTATTGTACTGTACTTTTATCTTTGTACCCATGGAAAGCTCTGCAGAATCTGTTGGCGCTTTATAAATAAAGAATAATAATAATAATAATACTCCAGAATTTTATTGTTTAAAAAGATAGATAATCCCTTTATTACCCATTCCCCAGTTTTGCATAACCAACACTGTTATATTAATACACTTTTTGCCTCTGTGATTACAGACTTGCCCTCTTATCTCAGTTCTTTTCACAGACATGCATTTGAGTTCATCAGTGCTGACTCATAAATAACTCTACGGGAGAGATTACAATATTATAAAATGCATTGAGATAAGAGGCGGCCTTCAAGGGCTTTTGAGCCTACCTAGGTTTAGCTTTAAAAAAGTATACCAAGAGAACAAAGCAAAATTGGTGATAAAAGTAAAATGGAAAGTTGTTTTAAATAGCATGCCCTATCTGAATCTGAGTTTAATTTTGACTGTCTCTTTGACATTGACTATTATAATGTCATCCATATTCATAATTAAAATACGTAAACTTTACTGACCATTTAAGCTCTTCTACAAAGGGGTGAGGATTGACCTAGAAGAGTGAAGACACTCCTGATGTGATGGAACAGGATCTTTTAAACTTGGGTGCTTCCTGGCTTTTATTGAGGATAACTATCATGAACTATATGTATAATAAAATATTGTTTATACTGTATGTTTGTTAATATCATCAGTTTATCAACATTAGAATGATATATATATATATATACACAGTACAGGTTTACTATTGTGACCCTTATTTTTTATTTTTAATATTATTACTAATAAGAAAGGGATCAACACTGGGACATTATAATAATTAAAACTTCTAGTCTCCTCTTATAATGACCTCCGGATGTATCATTTTTCAAAATACATTTTCATTGTGTTTGTGTGGTTAGTATTACATTTATATGGTTTTACTCTTACATATTAACCTATTGTCAGTAAAGTAATTTTACAATCAGTGTCTCTGTACTTTCTAGACCTTGGTCTGTGTATTATTACCCTGAACATGATTAGAATACATTTAATAATATCTCCTCAGATGTGTTGGGCTTCATCCTTTATCTGGTATCTGTTTATTCTTCTCAGAACTCAGAGGACCTGATTGCAAGTGGCGTGCTAATGATAGTGTGGCGCAATAAGCAATATCGCTTGATCGCGCTAACACTAGAGCGCGACTTTGACATTACAAGTACATGGTAAAGCGTGTTAACCAAAGAAGGGTTAGCGCGGCCGACTTTGCTCGAGCACAGCCTATACAGTTTTAATTGATATCATTACTGCTCTAACTTGCACTGGTATTACAAGTTATAGTTTATAGGTCTAGCAAAAGCCAAAACTGCGCTAGAATATTTAGCGTGACTTAGCCTGAAGTAAACTGTAAGGGGTACTTTTATCAAGCAGCGGATGCTGCTTATTTCGCGCGAGCCTTTCAGCTTTCTGGAAACAGGATTTAAGAAGCATTGGTTAGTGGTCAATCATCCTGATAAGATACAATTGGGATGATTGACACCCCCTGCTAGCAGCCGATTGGCTGCGAATGTGCAGGGGGGGGGCATTGCAAAAGCATTTCACCAGAAATGCTTGTGCAAAAGTTAAAAAAAAAGTTGCACAAAACACATCAAAAACACATTGAAATAAAGTATTACAAACATACTGTATATACACTTTTTAATAAAAATACAGCATATTATTAATAATAAAACATTTTTAAAAGGGTTCAAAAATGTTTTACCATTAAACGGGTTAATTTACGGCTTGCAGTGTATCACATTATAACAAACTTACTACACTGTTTTGGAAATAAGCCCAATACCTAGAATACAATAGGCTGTTTGGGGCTACTTTCTACTCATTTTCCTTGTGATCCGTGCTCTATGGGACTCCAATAAACTATTAATGTTGCTAATGCTATATTTTGTATACCTTATTGCTTATTAAATGTATAATTGTTGTATGCATATCAGGGCATTATATTTTCTTCTGCCATAGCAAACATATTTTGACCCTTATAAATACCCATGTGCTGGACAAGAATCACTGATTTGTCTTTTTCCTTCATTATTTCTATTTTTTGGATTCTCCATGCACTGGGTGGTGGTGATTAAGATATTCTTTGCATCACTTCCTATTGGGTGTGCTATGTATGGTTGTGAAGTGCTGGTTTAATTTTTTTGTCACACACACACATATATATATATTAGGGCTGGGCATTATGGTAACCCCCATAAGCTCCCCTCTGTAACCTAAATAAGCCCCATCAGCTCCCACTGTAACCCCACACCCCCTGTAACCCCCATAAGCCCCCCTCTGTAACCTACATAAGCCCCATCAGCTCCCACTGTAACCCCCAATAGCACCCCCTGTGTAACATACATAAGTCCCATCAGCTCCCACTGTAAGCCCCCAATAAGCACCCTTTTTAACATCATAAGCGCCGTACCGCCTGTTACCACCATCAGCCCCCAACCCACATAAGTCACATATAAAAAAAAGGTTCTTTTTATATTTAAATAATATATATTTGTTTATTTGTCTGTATATGATATATATATATATATATATATATATATATATATATATATATATATATATATATATATACACACAGTATCTATATCTGCATGTATTCAGAAAGATATTTAGGTATAGATGTATATTTTACAAAAGATAGAGATGAGAGAGATGAGAGAGATGATAAAAGATGATGAGAGAGAGGTGAGAGAAAGGTGAGAGAGATGAGAGAGATATGAGAGATATGAGAGAGAGAAAGAGAGATGAGAGAGAAATGAGAGAGAGAGCGAGTGTCATGAATCCACCTAACTCACAATTCCACCTTAATTATATTTCGCTCACATCTATCAATACTACCTTTATTGCTAATTAGACTTCATGTTCTGCTATAAATCCTTCAATCTGCAATATACAATTGCTGGTTTATTGACGTGTTTCTTGCGATACCTCTCCAGCTATTTCCTTGTACCCTGAAATTCCTAGTCCTTCCTTCTAACTTCAGCTGTGCCTTTCCTACGAGGAGCCTTCTGTTGACGTCATCCCCTCAAGCCGGATCTTGCTGCCTAGTCTCTCCATGCAGATTCCGTTTGTCCTGTGAAGCTCCAACTGTGTTACCAAACCGGAACCCGCTCCAAGCAGTAAGCAACGCTGCTACGCTACACCAGCCCTGAGACCGAACAGACCTGAACGGCTGATGCTGGGAGCTATAAAGCAGGTTCCGTATAGCGCATAATTAATTACCTCTCTAAAGAAATCAACTCACCTACTGCATAAAAGATTGTGACTTTAGTTGTTCATTTTCTTGGTATTGATGTTGTAAACTGCACAGGCCTAACAGCCAATTTTCCAGCTTGTGTCAGTGTCTATATATTCCCTTTTGCATGCTAAACATATGCATATTGTGTGAGTACAGTACCAGTGTCAGGTTTTATGCCTTATCTCGTGCCATTAATACTGCTGATATAAATTGGTTTATTCTCATAAGGCTATATTATTTCAAATTAATTAGTTTTTGTTTCCTTACTAGCAAGCATACTTTTTCATTTGTAACACACTAAATGTTAAATCACTGATAAGGTTGACTGCGTTTAAGTAGTAAAAAATAGCTACTTCTGCAAATCCTTACAGCGAGAGAGAGAGATGAAAGAGAGATGAGAGAGAGATGAGATGAGAGAGAGAGATGAGAGAGATGAGAGAGGGATGAGAAAGAGAGAGAGAGAGAGAGAGAGAGAGAGAGAGAGATGAGAGAGAGATGAGAGATGAGAGAAGAGAGCTAGAGAGAGAGAGGGAGAGAGAGAGAGAGATGAGAGAGATGAGAGAGAGACAGAGATGAGAGAGAGAGATGAGAAAGAGAGAGATGAGAGAGATGATAGATAGATGAAAGATAGAGAGATGAGAGAGAAATGAAAGAGATGAGAGAGATAATGAGAGAGAGAGAGACGAACATATATTTTAAAATAAAAATACATTTTTCTTCTAGGTGAAGAACATAGGAATTTAAAGTATTTCTAACTTACTTTGGGTATTGCATAGTTGGTGTAACATTGTGTCTTTTTTTCAGCGCAACCCATAGAAGTTTGTGGTGGGGAGAAGTTAGTTTGGTCACGGTATCTGAAGTACTGGGGCCTATCTATCAAGCCGTCAACTTTGTTGCATTCGCCGGCACCAATACGCTCGCCTAACATCGCCTAACATCGCGGCCGTGGACCTGAGTACGATCTCCATATTTATTAAAAAAGCCGGCAAAAAGCCGTGCACCAAGTACAGGGCGATGAACAGCAGTCATCGATCTCGCTGCTATTCGGCTTTTTACCAACTTTATTTATACCCTGTCACTAAATGCCGCCACTATACTAAAATGTTTAACCCCTATCCTGCCGCTCCCCGACCCCGCAGCAACCTAAATAAAGTTATTAACCCCTATCCCACCGCTCCCGGACCCCACCGCAACTAAATAAAAGTATTAACCCTTATCCCGTCGCTCCTGGACCCCACCGCAACTAAATAAAAGTATTAACCCTATCCCGCCGCAACTAAATAAATGTATTAACCCCTAAACTCCTGGCCTCTCACATCACTACCACTAACTAAACCTATTAACCCCTAAACCGCCAGCCCCCCACATTGCCATAAACTAAATTAAGCTATTAACCCCTAAACCCGCTAACTTTACATTAAAATTACAACATAGTTAATTTAAATTGGTAATTTAATGTAATTTTAGTATAATAGTTAGGGTAGGTTAATTAATAGTTTAATATAGTTTAATTTAATTCTACAGGTAAGTTTTAATTTATTATAAGATAGGGATGTTGTAATTTTAATGTAAAGTTAGCGGGTTGTTAGGTTTAGGGGTTAATAGCTTAATTTAGTTTATGACAATGTGGGGGGCTGGCGGTTTAGGGGTTAATAGGTTTAGTTAGTGGTAGTGATGTGGGATGCCAGGGGTTTAGGGGTTAATACTTTTATTTAGTTGTCCGGAAGCGGCAGAATAGGGGTTAATAACATTATGTAGGTGGTGGCAATGTCGGGGGCAGAAGATTAGGGGTGTTTAGGGGGCTTATGTTAGGGTGTTGGGTGTAAACTTTACTGGTTTTCAACCATAGAAATCAATGGGATATCTGGCAGCATCGAACATGAGCCTTTGCTGCTTTCAGACTCCCATTGATTCCTATGGCATCCGCGGCCTCCAGGGTGGCGGATTGAAAACCAGGTACGCTGGGCCAGAATAGCCGCAAGTATACCGGTTAACTATTTGATAACTTTGAAAAAGTGTCAAATAGTGGCGAATGTGTATTCGGAACATCTGTAATGACGTAAGCATCGATCTGTGTCTAATTGAGACCAGCGGATCGTATGTTACGTCACAGATTTCAACTTTTGCCAGTCTTTAGGCTTTGATAACTAGGTCGAATCAAGCTCACCACAATTACGCTGCGGAATGTTAGCGTATTTGCGGTTAAAGGCTTGATCAATATCCCCCCTGAAGTTAACGCACCTTCACTTGCTTGCCAATTTTTTACTTTCATCTTGTAATACACGGGGAACAAATTGTGCATCTGACAAGAGTAGCCTATACTTTCAATGGACTTGGATTTGATTAAAACCGTTCCCGCCATTACTGACATATTTGTTTATTATGAATTTATTTATATATATATATATATATATTTTATTTTTTTTAAAACTTTATTTTTTTATTTTTTTATTTTTTTGCCGCCTAAAAACAAAGGGGAGGGAGGGAAAACCGTTAAGCTCAGGATCACAGGAAGAAGAGGCTGGAAAACACACTGCATGGACTTTTTAAAGGTAGGAAGCCTCCCCCAAATCTGCAACACTGTTGCTACCTATGCAACACCTCTTTTCCTTTCCCCTTCTCTAATGCCTAAACCCTTAGCACGTTACAGGCCCATTTAGGTCCCTACACTAACTTAAGGGTTAAAGGCCTATTTGGTCACTCCCCAGTCTAAGACTTAACCAACTTATAATAATGAATAATTGAGACTGACACACTTTCTTGTAGGTATAAAAAACAGGCCATCACGGCCAACTTTATTGAATACAATTCAGTAACTCGAGCTGACAAGTCCAACTTATGGCGGCATTATTATTATTATTATTATTATACTTTATTTATTAAGCGCCAACATATTCCGCAGCGCTGTCCATGGATACAATTCATTTAAATAAAACAATACAAGACTTGTAAGATACAGGACAAAATTTACAAACACATACAGGAGGGATTGAGGGCCCTATTCCCGTGGGAACTTACAATCTAGAAGAGTAGGAGGTTGAGAAACAGGAGGTGAGGACTGCAAGATTGAGAAGGATGTTAATACAGAGTTAGATGAGGGAAATATTAGGTAAGTGAAATTAATTTATTATGGCGGCATATTTACATATCTATAGAAACCCAGAACAACAAGAGGACAGCAGCTTTCGGCCTACTGCAGAGGGCCCTCTGCTTCGGTAAGAAATGATACTTAGGGTTTTTCAGAGATCTTCTGGCCTACCTACACGGGGGGAAGGGCACACAGGTAGACCTGTGGGGAACCGCCCCTCCCATCAGCCTGGCCATGACTCTCCCTGTTCTCCATTTCTTTTCTTTTTCGCAACTAGCCGCTGCCTCTCGCCACCAGAGATCTACATCTCTAAAACCAACAAGGATGAACAGTGGCACTACTAAGGACTTTTCCTCTAATGATAATTTAAGTCAAGAGGTATGAGTATATTCTTAGCAACTATATACTAGAGGAAATGGTGCTTGTGCACAATTATACATATAAACACCAAGGAAGAATGGTATAAAGGATACCAGACTTCCCAAAGTATGCACTTACAGCACTCTGGGCCTAAACTAAGGGATGGGATTCCCCAACAGGATATTTAAAATATAACTTTTATTAGTATTAATATTAAAAAACTATGTTGCCAATTATTCAGCAAATTTCAATAATATGCCGTGTGGTACAACGAATGTTGTGGTTATAGAGTAGTCTCACTCGCACACATTGGTTTGTGAAGTCATGTGATACACTCTCATTCATACAATAGGTTTGTGGTTCAAGTTAAGGCTGACGTAACCGCTCACTGTTTTACGGTTTACTATAACTGTCACCGGCGTAACAACATACTATTTGAGTAGCTATCAGTAAATAAAGTCTGGCACAACCCAGGCTGTATACGTCTAAATTAGTTTGTTTCTTTATATAGATAGTCCCTATTCAGACCACACTACATGGATAGGGCAAATGCCGATAATTAGCTCTGCTTCAGCTGTAACTATCTGCCCCACATGATTAAGAGATACTAGGTTTGTTTAAAAAACATAAGAAAATAGAGCGTGAACACGTTCAACACTCTCCCCTGATGCGTTTCACCCGATTGGGCTTTATCAAAGGCCTTTGATAAAGCCCAATCGGGCGAAACGCGTCAGGGGAGAGTGTTGAACGTGTTCACGCTCTATTTTCTTATGTTTTTTACATGACTTCACAGACCAATGTGTGCGAGTGAGACTACTCTATAACCACAACATTCGTTGTACCACACGGCATATTATTGAAATTTGCTGAATAATTGGCAACATAGTTGCGCATTTACTTTATACCATATGATAATTATTACTTAATAATCTGGGTTGTGCCAGACTTTATTTATCTAACCAATAATTGAATGTGAAGAATGAATGTTTGTTACGCTGGTGATATTATTAACAAACCAATGGAAATTTAGAAACGTGTTTCAAGGGGCTCTCTGAATGATTAAACGCTATGCCGTTCACACTGATACAAACTAAAGGATAGCAAGCATTCATCAATTCTGGGTTGTGCCAGATTTAATTTAATTTAATTTATAAACCTAGCATATGCAAGAACGTGCATCACAAGATCTTACAAACAAATGAACAGGAGCTGTAACAATTTACAATCATAGTATTCGCTGTACTATAAGGCACTATATTTAGAACTTCCATATTTACTTACAACCCTGTTGCTTATTTTCTATAAACCGCAGAACAATTACCATTTACTTAGTCTGGGTTGCGCCAGACTTTATTTATTTAACTACTTAATATAATATTGGAAACTAAACTATAAACTGAATGATACTTACAAATTCTGTATAAAAGCAGGGTTGTGCCGAGTGTAGCAGACTCAACCTTTATTACTCACTCAGGATATGAATGAATGCATACACCCAGAACTTAAAGAAAATTGAATTTATTTTAGGTGCTATCCATACAACCAGGGTGGGTCCTGAGTAACTAGCTACCAAATTGTCCAAAGGTTGTGTGCCTAAGATCAGGTAGACTGATAAATATTAGCCATATCACTCTGGCAGCATTTGCTATATGTGCTTAACCCAGCAATTTTGAGTATTGAACCTGGACTGTATCAGATGGAAATACACTATTAACAAGGGTTAAACCATTTATCTATAGAATAGGCTATATTTGAAGTCTAGGAAATACAAAATTATATCCATCCTACTATAAACTTTATTTCCAACCCTTTTTTGTGCGTCTAATAAAATATTGATTGTATCTCAATTTTCATGCATGTGCGCTTAACAAGATACTGAAAATTAAAGTAGCACCAATCACGCACACATTGTGAGTCATTCACATAAATACACTGGCTACAACTGTAGTTCAGGCTACAATTGATAAAGTTCTTTATTTTGTGAGTCTGTAATTTATTATTACCCCTATTTTTTGATCATTATCATCGATGTGAAATATGCATAAGCTTGATATTATTTACAATACTACATACTCAATAGTGTTATCTGAATCACATTGAGTAGAAATCACACTGCCTAGATTGGAACTTTTACACAAGCTCTTTAATTCTAGTTATAACCACTGCTGTAACCACTACCCAGTTTATTGATTTGACTATCTAGATCACCAATATTAGTAAATTCATTGAGGCCGAATCATTACTTTCTGTGATCTAAGGTATATTTAATACACTGATTAGGATACTGGTAAACATTTTAATTGTGTGTGTATCAACCAAACCTTTTGTTTTTTTAATATTAATACTAATAAAAGTTATATTTTAAATATCCTGTTGGGGAATCCCATCCCTTAGTTTAGGCCCAGAGTGCTGTAAGTGCATACTTTGGGAAGTCTGGTATCCTTTATACCATTCTTCCTTGGTGTTTATAGAGATCTACATCTCGCCGCCAACTTACTCTGACTTACAGGATGAACTAAATAACGCAGCCTATGATTCATAGCAGGGTGCGAAGCACTGTTCTAAAATCCTGTAAATATATGTCTAAACCAGTATTCGATAAATGGACCCTATCAGGTCTATATAATAATTCTTTATCAGCTCTGATGGACTCGTGTTTAACCACGAATCCACCCCCTGCGTGACGGCCTTTCCTAACACCCGATTGATGCTTTTACGCACCCTATACGCAGCACTGGCAGATGTCATATGGCGCCAGTGGCCTCGGGATATTATATTAGACCAACCCACTCGAACCCCGTTGAAAGCCGATTGTATCCATTTAATATCAGCTTTCATGATGTTAACTAATTCAAGGACTGGTTCCCATATCATTTCCTCCTAGATGCAGGATAATAAGGTGTGGTTTCCCCCATCTATTTCTGGCATCTGAATGGACCCCTGGTAATTGTGGCCAAACCATCCCCCTACTTCCCAGCCACCTGATGGACTTGTGTGCCGGATTAAAACCTAAGTTTTGTTCCCCTGGGAGGGATATAGCTCGAATGGAGGCCCAATGTACAAAGGAGTGTCCCACAATCCAAATCCTGGTAGGACCACGAACAGGACCTGCAATGAAAAACAATTTAACAACTGGAAAAAAGAGCTTGCCATCAACTATAAAACTACAGGGCGCACATAAACCTTATATTTGTTGGAACGCCAGCAACCCAGGCGCCTGATAACGTCTCCTGATGATCCTTGCATCGCTGCTGACGTTGCCGCCCCTATTCTAAATGAATGTGGAGCGATTTTGGTAATATCCAAGCCTGCCTGGGTCACTGCACGTGACAACAGTCTACAAAACTGGAATTTAGACAATGCCGTACCATCCTGGTGTATTAATAACGGGCCCGGCTTTTCCAGACGCATAGTTAGAAAAAGGCTCAAAGTTTGAACTGGGCAAGCTAATTTGCCAGGATTTGCCGCTAATGTTAGCCAAATTCCTCTGGCCTCTTGGTCCGTCTTTGACCGAGGTATGAACAACAGTACCGTACTATCTGTTAGCTTAACATGTTCCTTAAGAATACCCTGTTTCAGATTTTTTTTTTTATTAGACACCAGCTCCCCTATTCTCAACGCTGCTGCAAAAGCTAATGCAAATGCTAACTTGAAGAGTGACGCCTCATAGTGCGAAGTGCAAATATTGGGTAACACAGAGACTAGCTGCTCAAGCTCAAGTCTCCTGTTATGGGCTCCCTAATATCTTTTTTGGGTGTTTGACCTCTGCCCCAGCCTTTAATAATTTGCCTAATGAGAAAGGAGGATGTGGGGTCAGGCAGGGCCAGGATTTTAAAGAAGAATGACAGAGCTGACAAGCGAATCTGAACAGCACTCTTGGTGCAGTTAACCTTCCGTAAACTCACCAGCCATGCTCCTAACAGATCCTTCGACCCTTGAATGGCTTCAGCTCCATGGGCCTGACAAAATTGCTCCCAATCTTGCCAATACTTACAATATGACTGCCAAGTAGTTGGTGCCAATGAAGAGCGAACTAAGGGCAGGAAGGCGACCCAGGCTGGAGAAGCTGCCAAAGAAAATCAGGACATAACAAGCCTTGCGGAGCCACATTAGGCACCAGTTTTCTAAATGTCTCCCAATCACCTCTTGACAAAGCATCCGCTAATGTGATATTTACACCTTGGATATGTCTAGCCTGGAAGTGAATGTTGAGTTGTAGACAGCGCAATACTAAGTGTCTCAGCAAAGTTACCACCCAAGGCGACGAGGCTGATAAGCCATTGATTGTGTGAACAACACTTAGATTGTCTGTCCAAAAGACAACAAATTTATTTTTAAATCTAGAGCCCCATAACTCAACACCTAGGATTATAGGAAAGAGTTCTAATAAAGTCATGTTCCTGATTAATGACCTATCCCTCCATGTGTGCAACCAAGGTCCCGCGCTCTATTGCACTTGAAAGTACGCCCCATAACCACAAGACCCTGCAGCATCTGTGACTAAATGCAAAATTTGGTTAGGAATTGGATCTGAGTGCCAATAACAGATCCCGTTAAAATCCTGGAGGAAAATGTGCCATACGTTCAGGTCAGCAATTAAACTTTTAGAGAGAGTGATTTTATCACCAGGCCTAATTTTTCTGCTGAGTTTTGCTTCCAGTCTACTATTAAAAACCCTTCCCATGGGTATTACCCGGCATACAAAGTTTAACAGCCCGAGAAGAGATTGCAAGCCTTTCAGAGTTATGAAAGTGGAATGACATCAAATAAAACGAGTCTGGGTGTAATGGAAGCACTCTGAATGCTGACTCAATGCCCAATTTTCCTAACAATGCCCCTTTGCCGGCCTCCCGAATTAGCTGCAAAGCCCCATCGAAAGACTGGTATTTAACGGAGCTCAGTTGAGGATCAATGGCATCATTTACTGGTCGACCCTTTGGATATGATAAATGGTGAATCATGCGGTATTTGCCCCGTTCCTTCTTTGGGACTACCCCTATAGGTGAAATGATTAAATTGGGAATGGGAGGTGACTTGAAAGGACCCACTACTCTCCCTAAGTCTAATTCCTTGTTAATTTTTGACTGCACTACACTTGGATACAGATAAGCTGATTTTAGATTGCTATAGCATGCAGAACCCAACACCCCCTCCTCAACTGGTATACGAACACCCTCAGCAAAACCCTTCCTTAAGAATTGCGCTGCTTGCTGATCTGGGTATGCTCTTAACCATGGTTCAAGGGCGAGGCCCAGGATTGGCGTTGGTGCCCTTTGATTGAGAGGTTTGAACAGGTCTATCAGATCCGGCCTCTCTTTTTCTGTTGCAGTCAACTCCTTGGTGTAATACACCACAGTGCTTGCAGATGTGCCGAAAAAGGTATGCCGCACCCTTTTCACAGCGCCTCGACTGATATAGCCAACACTCCCTCCCTTTTTATTCCTACCCTCCCTTTGTACTCCGAATCGTAATCCTGCCAAGCCCCTTCTTTATATCTTTTAAATATCCAATGTATGGTGTCTGTGTACTGTATAATTGCTTCTGCCTGCGTGGGATATTTAACTAAATAGCATGTAGAGAATACTCTGAAGCATTGAAGACATTCCTCGAATGACTCTGGCCTTTTAACACTTTTTGAGCCCGAACCCTCTGCTCTTCTCTCTTTCTGCCTGTAAGCCTCAACTGAGAGGTCAAAAACATTAACGTACTTCCCCTGTTGGATTTTTCATACGGTTTTTTGTTCATGTAGCGAATGTATAGGGCATGGATAGGAGTCCCCATGCAAAGCCAATTTCCTATTAGAAGCTACCGGGGGAGAGGTCCTTATCGCATTCTGTGCACTCTCAAGTTGTGATGTACGTACAGTGGGGTTAACACTATTGCTGTTATTTTTATTTGCTTTTTTTCAATGAGTTTAAGTCATGTAAAACCTTCTTTACCATTTTAAACATTTTTTTCTGACCTTGCCCCATGTTGTCTACCGATGTGTCACTATCTGTGTTTGACTCGGTTGAAGACGTGTCAGATGCATTGTCTCTCAAATGGCAAAAAGCCGACTCACCCAATTGTACAGATGCAGATGACGTACCCTGTGTCTCTGTCCTACCGCTGGTTGTTGCAGCTGGATCTCCACTAGTATTCCCGGTTGCAGAAAGGTGCTGTGCAGCCTGCATAAGGGGTTGTTTACTCTGTGGAGCATTCCCGGCCATCTCTTTCAAATGCTCTCCAACTTTGACAGCCTCCTGCAATAAAGATAAAATATTGCGAGCACCAGAGGTAGGATCTATAGAAGGCCCATGTACAGCACCTAAATTTCCACTAGCTATATTAGTAGTATCAACTATTGCTGAACTTAACATCTGAGATGACATGACAACTTGCCCAACACAAGCATCCTGAACCTCATGCACACTGCGCCCAGGCACCAAGTTTCCATTATTTATTACACCTGCCCTGTCGTTTGATGCTTGAGCCTGGCTATAATTTCCCCTTACTGATGGTGTCACAGCCGTATTTAATATTGCATTTGCGGGTTACGCTTGCATTACTTGCTAAATTGCCCACCAATGAATTATCATTTGCGCTCATCGTCACATTCAACCTTGAATTATCGTCTGCTTTATTTGTGCCCAATGAATTTTTTTGCCCCTGCCTAAACCATACTTCCTTTGTGGTGTGTAATCTGCCCTGCACATTGCTTGCCTGCTGGGTTGTCTGCCGCGAGGCGTTACTACAGCTCCTACCCCTCCTGAGTACTCACCTCGGAGCGGAGCATAGTCAACAGCCTCTGGACTTCCCGTCTGCGTAATTGAAGTGACATTACGCATGACCGGAAGTCCCGGCGGAAGGGGCATGGCCAGCGGCAGATCTATACTGAGCTGCGCATCGATTTGGGGCCTAGCATCGGCTGGAGGGATGTCAGACCTAGCGTCGGACGAAGGTACCAACGCTGAGGAGGCCTCATGGATAGTTACCGGACACTGCTGCAAGGAGGGGCTGCCCACCGCATGCGAATCCGAAACCGGGTATGGAGTTTGGGCCATAACTGAGACTGGGACAGCCTGTATTTGGTCCTCCATTGGTAAATGTACCTGCACAGTGATATTGTGGACCCTAGTTGAAGAAATTGAGGCATCCATGTTAGTTTGAGATGGGGGCATAGTCACAGCAGTCTGAGCTGAAGTTTGAGGGGTTGCATAGTCGCAGCAATTTTAGATAATAAGCTAGACATTGCCATAATTGTGTCCGGTGCAAATTGCTCAATAACTGCAGCTGTAGCTTCCTTTAAGGGGTTAATGATGGATTTTCTTTTGGAGGTTGAGAGGGACCTGCTTGATTTTGTGTAACATTAACTACATATATGTGAGATTGGGCCCTCTCTACCCTTGCTCCCCCCACAGGCATTTGAGTTGGAGGTATAATATCTTCCTCCTCCATGATACTTATCGTGTCTTCTTCCCTCCTTGTAGGTAAGAACTTCAATGACTCTTTGAATCTTTTTGGAGGAGCCACTTTTCTTTTTGATCTCTGCATTCTGGATGAAAACTGTTCAGCTCAGGATCACAGGAAGAAGAGGCTGGAAAATACACTGCATGGACTTTTTAAAGGTAGGAAGCCTCCCCCAAATCTGCAACACTGTTGCTACCTATGCACCACCTCTTTTCCTGTCCCCTTCCCTAATGCCTAAACCCTTAGCACATTACAGGCCCATTTAGGTCCCTACACTAACTTAGTAAAAATAGTGCAAAGTGTCAGTCTACAGAAGCTATCTTACAGATTTGAAATAATCAAGTGCAGCTTTTTCAACTCTTTGACTTTAGATACACATATACCTGTAAGTTAGTTGTTTATTTGCCAACATTTATAATGTACTTATTTAAATATGCAATGTTTATATATTTATTTTGAGATGATTATGTAAGGTCTCTATGTTTGAAATGCCTTTTATTGCATGTACTAACAGATGTTTATGTAGATTGTAAATCCCGCTTTGTTTTATTGTATTGCAGTTTTACAAGATAATGACTGAAGTAAACTCAATTTTGAATACAACTCAAAGCTATTTCTCTCTGCTTGTTATCTAGCTGTCTAGCTACTGGTAGTGAGGACAGGATAGTAAAAAGGAATTTGTATGACAGGCGGAAGATACAAGAGCAACATTTAGTAAAAATCAGTAAATAAAACATCCACCCAAGAACTGCATTTAAAATCTTACACTACGTTAACCTGATCTCCATGAATTTAGATAAGAATGTTGATATCAAATAACAGACTCTGCAGACCCAGTCTCGGACCTCTGGCTATGGATATTCAGCTGACTCCAGCAGGTCATCAGGCAGCTCTGCGTCCCTCAGAGCAAGAGCCAAGGCAGAAGCAGTGAGTGAAGAGGCCTTTTATGCTGAAAAAGAGGAAAACGTGATGATCCAGAAGCATAGAATGGAAGCATAGACAGCAAGGCAGAAAGCAGAAACAGCAGGACAGATGTAGATGCTAATCTGCATGCACTATAGGTTAAAAAAGAAGCAAGTGCAGCCTACACAGAAGCAGCAGTTGATGAAGCCGCAGCTGAATTGGAAGAGAAACAGCTTCAAAATTTTGCAGAAATAGCTATGCTTCACATGCACATGCACAGAAAAATGTTAACACTAACAGGCCCATTTATCAAACTCTGTACGGAGCTTGAAGGGCCGTGTTTCTAACCCTGTCCGCCTGCTCTGAGCAGGCGGACAGGAATCGCTGGAAATCAACCCGATCGAATACGATCGGGTTGATTGACACCTCCCTGCTGGCGGCCGATTGGCCGCAAGTCAGCAGGGGGCGGCGTTGCACCAGCAGCTCTTGCAAACTCCATCTGGAGCTTGATAAATGGGCCCCTCTAAATGATCAAAACTTCATATTCTTAAAATGCAGCAACCAAGTTCCCGCAAATACAGAGAAGACAGGAGCAATGTTTTGTAACAGGTCATCTGTGTCAGTTAGAAAAGCAGGAGTGTTAGCCACAAATGCAACCTCACAAGCAGTCCTGAAAAGAAACCTATCAAACTAGATAGTTCATGTACCAACACCTGAAGTAACACAGCATTTCCCTCATCTGAAATGTAAAACAAATATGAACCAACTCAACCAAAATGCCAAAATACTTATTATGCTAGGTGGACAAGGTACATGAGCAGATCAGTAGCATCCACGACACTACTTATGCACAACAGCTAGATATAGGTTGGGTCATAGTTGGAGAATTATGCTTAGGAGCCAACAGGTTTGAGTTATTTTAAGACATATGTACTGCCCAGTGGACTAACCTCTTGTTTCAGTCCTTGTACTAGATATATGCAGGCCTTTTTAATGTTTGTACACACATACATACCCTCACTGTGCTATTTGGGAGCTGCTACTCACAGCATAGATGGGTTAGATGACAGCATGTTTGTTAGATCTCCAAATGATGACAAGCCTGCTCTGTTTATTAAATATGGTATCCTTCTTCTTGTAGTTAAAAAGGAGATTATTGGTAATGAGGCAGATTACTGGCTATGTATCCACCTGACCCTAAACTACCAAACAACATAGAGCAAAAATATATTTCTTGCTCTACAACATTCTTTTGTGAAATAACTGAGACAAAAGAATAGTTTGTTAACTTTATGCAAAATTGTTGGTTCCTACCAATCTTTGCTGTCTACCACCTATGGAAACCATTACAGATTAGAGCAGTTTTTAAGACACACTTGTTAGTGGACCTGATTTGAATAATACTCTGCTGGGAGTCCTTCTGTGTTTCTGCAAAGAGCAAGTTACCTTTACTACTGATGTGCAGCAAATATTTTATAGTTTCATAGTTAGAGATCACCGTAACTGCCTGAGGTTTCTTTATAGTGTTCAGAATTAAAGTACATGTCTTCAGATCTTTCTCCAGCTATAGCCATTTATAGTAATTTATGGTATAAGACAAATAGCTGAGCAGGGAGAGCGTGAGTATGGAGACAATTTAAAATAGTTTATCTTGAGAAACTACTGTTTAAATGATGGACTCACCTCTGTAATTACTAAAACTGAAATATTCAGTCTCCTGCAAAGAACAAAATAAATGCTTGAAGAATCAAATCTCAAGGTACACAAAGTTCTTCCAGTAGAAGCTTAGCCATGGAAACATTTCCTGCAGACAACAGAGCTATAGGGGTTAATTTATCAATGTGCAAGCTTACATGATACGATGTAGCGTATCATGTTCCCAGCACATCGATAAATGCCAATAGCATATGCTGTTAGCATTTATCATTGCACCAGCAGTTCTTGTGAACTGCTGGTGCAATGCCGCCCCCTGCATATTTGTGGCCAATCGGCCACTAGCAGGGGGTGTCAATCAACCCAATCGTATTTCTGTCCGCCGCCTTAGAGCTGCTTCATAACTTCTGTTTCTGGCGAGCCTGAAGGCTTCCCCGGAAACAAGGGGCATCAAGCTCCATACGGAGCTTGATTAATTGACCCCATAGACCTAAAGGATCTAGTTTTTGGTGTGGACTCCCTGCCTCTTCAACAGAGTTAAGTCGTGAGTTGGGACTCACAGGCTTACTGTTTCACCTTTTAAGTGTCTCTGGAGGTAAAACTGTTCACACAGAGAGACATCTAACCCACATCAGCCTTTATAACACACTTGGTTTACAACCCTTCTTAACTATGTGGGGAAAAGCCTTAGTTAGGAAGCTCTCGCCAGACAGAGAAGCTCAGTGAAGGGCATGAACTTGAGTTATCTCAAATTGCTCAGTATTCCCAGACCCTATGTGCTAGTGTCGCTATGATTCAAGGTGTGAAAGAAGGTATGTATTTTTTCTCATGCTTCTACTATAGCAGTAGCTGCTGTGGCATATCTTAGAGTCATAGATGGTAATGGTCAATATCATGTAGGCTTTATCTTAGGCAAATATTAACTATCTCCACTACCAGCTCACACAGTGCCATTTTTAGAGTTATGTGATGCTGTTTTGTCTGTTGAGTTGTCAGAACTGATTACTGAAGAAATGGACATTGATCTTCATGCAGTTAAGTATTATACTGACAGCAAAATTTTACTAGTTATGAATAAAGTGGTTGGAGTACATACATTTATATAACTTTGAACCATAATAAGGTTCAACCCATCATAAAGCAATATATTTATATATATATATATATATATATATATATATATATATATATATATATATACATACATATATATATATATATATATACATATTAACATAGTAACATAGTAGATGAGGTTGAAAAAAGACTGAAGTCCATCGAGTTCAACTTATACAAATCTAAAATACTTACAAAAAGCTCCAGTTAAAATGAAATAATCCCATGAATGTTGTTTCTAGGCAGAAATGAATCCAAACAATGTTTAAATGTATCTAGGGTATTGGCATTCACTACCTCCTTTGGTAATGAGTTCCACAATTGTATTGCTCTTACAGTGAAAAAATGTTTCCGTTGCAGGAGATTAAATCTCCTTTCCTCCAACCTTAAATTGTGACCACTTGTCACAAACAATTTTCTTGGAATAAACAGAGCTTCTCCCATCTCTGTATATGGGCCTTGAATATATTTATATAAAGTAATCATGTCACCTCTCAAGCGCCTTTTTTCTAAAGAAAACAGACCCAGTTTTGGCTAGCCTCTACTCATAGATTAAATTCTCCATTCTTCTTATTAGCTTTGTGGCCTTTCTCTGAACTTTTTCTGAAATATCTTTTTTTTCGATCGGTACCCAGAACTGCACTCCATACTCAAGGTGAGATCTTACCAGGGATTTATATAGTGACAGAATTATGCTTTCCTCCCTTGAATCAATGCCTCTTTTAATACATGCTAGTATCTTATTAGCCTTTGTAGCCGCTGCCCTGCATTGTGCACACATCTTTAGCTTGTTATCTATTACTACTCCCAAATCCCTTTTTGTTGCCTGCTTAATTTTACTTCCAAAATGTAGAACCTTGCATTTTCCCCTATTAAATCTCATTTTCAATTTCCTACCCATACTTCTAATTTTGCAGATCCCTTTGTAACAAAAGTTCATCCTGCTCTGACCTAATAACCTTACTTAACTTAGTATCATGTGCAAAAATAGAGATGTCGCTATTTAATCCTTGCTCCAAGTCATTTATACAAATATTAAAAAGAGCAGTTATTTATCCATGAGCTAACATTTTCAGCTATTCCCAGTCCTTAATTGTGTGCATTAATCTCTCATGTGGCACTGTATCAAATGCCTTTGCAAAATCTAAGTATGTCACATCAACTGATTCCCCTTTATCTATATTTTTACTTCCTTCCTCAAAGAATCTAATTAGAATAGTTTGACATGATCTATTTATCATAAAACCATGCTGATTTGAACTCATAGGGGCATATTTATCAAGCTCTGTATAGAGCTTGATGCCCCTTGTTTCCGGCGAGCCTTCAGGCTCGCTGGAAACAGAAGTTATGAAGCAGTGGTCTAAAGACTGCTGCTCCATAACTTGTCTGCCTGCTTTGAGGCGGCAGAAAGAAATCAACCAGATCGAATACGATCGGGTTGATTGACACCCCCTGCTAGCGGCCGATTGGCCGCAAATCTGCAGGGGGCAGCATTGCACCAGCGGTTCACAAGAACTGCTGGTGCAATGATAAATGCTGACAGCATATGTTGTCGGCATTTATCGATGTGCGGCGGACATGATACGCTACTTCGTATCATGTCCGCTCACACATTGATAAATATGCCCCATGATCTTGTTTACACGAATGTGCTCATCAATATAATCCCTTATAATCACTTCAAATATCTTCCCCACTATTGATGTCAGACTAACTGGTCTATAGCTTCCTGGATCATCCCTGCTTCCCTTTTTGAAGAGTGGCACCACATCAGCTTTACACCAATACTGGGGTACTATGCCTGAGGATAATGAGTCTTGAAAAATTAAGAGTAGAGGTTTGTTTATAAAAGTGCTAACTTCCCTTAACACCCTTGGGTGTATTCCATCTGGGCCTGGATTTTTATTTACCTTAATATTATCCAGTTTTTTCCTGATATCCTCTATACATAATCCAGTTAATGGTATAGGCTGGCATGTTCCATTTTGTTTAGTATCTCAGCCTTCTCCCTGTCACTGTTAACCATGCTACCCTTCACGCATTTTAATGTACCTATATTGCCCTTCTTAGAGTTTTTACTATTTATGTACTTAAAGAACCTTTTAGGATTAGACTTAGGGCTTGATTTATCAAAGCCCTACGACTGCAAGTTCTCACAAGAACTTGCTCGCCGTAATTTAACAAGCAGCGGTCACCAAACCGCCACTTCCCTAACCTCTTTGCCACCTCTAAGGTGGCGAAATTCAATCTCCACGGTCGAGTCCGACCGAAGAGATTGACAGCTACTGCCCGCGTGTGATTACACAAAATAAAAAACAAATGACAAGATATTTAAACTAATTACACCTAATCTAATAACCCTATCAAAATAAAAAAAGCCCCCCCCAAAATAAAAAAAACCCCTAGCCTAAACTAAACTACCAATAGCCCTTAAAGGGCCTTTTGCAGGGCATTGCCACAAAGAAATATGCTCTTTTAGCTGAAAAAAAACTACAAACAACCCCACCAACAGTAAAACCCACCACCCACACAACCAACCAAATAAAACCCTAACTAAAAAAACCTCCGCTCCACATTCCCCTGAAAAGGGCATTTGGATGGACATTGACCTTAAATGGGCATTTAGCTCTATTGCGTCCCAAACCCTAACCTAAAAATAAAACCCACCCAATAAACCCTTAAAAATACCTAACACTAACCCCTGAAGATCCACTTACAGTTTTGAAGACCGGACATCCATCCTCAACGAAGCCGGGAGAAGTCCTCAACGAAGAGGCAAGAAGTCCTCAACGAAGCCGGGAGAAGTCTTCATCCAAGCCGGGAGAAGTGGTCCTCCAGACGGGCAGAAGTCTTCATCCAATAATAATAAAGAAGTCCAGCACACAAAGAAAATCCAAAGAGGGCAATTCTCCCAGAGGGACTGCCACACTCAGCAACATATATCCAATGAAACAATGGGAAAAACTCCTCTGTAGTAAAAAAATCCAAATTTTATTGTGATACAGGATCAGACATAAAAACCACAACGTTTCCGGGTTAGTACCCCTTAGTCAAGTATTCAAGTTCAGAGACCTGGCTGTGGTGTGTGTTGTGTCTATACAGATGTAATAAGTGTCATAGAAGCCCCTGCTGACTCTGAGACTGTGTAGTGTTTGAAAACTGGTTCACAGGGCCTCAAAGCATATGTGCATATGCTGCTAAAGACCAGTAATAACTTACTAGAAACATTTTTGCTAATTGAATTTTGTTGCAAAAATACTGCTATTTAAAACTGAAATGCACCCATGCATATATCAATTTTGACCTTTCTATCCCTTAAAGGCAACCTTAGATAAAGCACAGTTACTTTTCTATCATGATTAAGGCAGACAATAAAGTGCAGGCACTTCAGGTTTCCATCTAGATATAAAGTACAAACATTTATCTTGAAAAGCACATATAATTGTCTATATACAGAACACAAATAGCTTAGAATAAGGCACACATATCTCATTGTGTAAGGTACATGCAACCATTTAAAAATATCTGAGGTTAAGATATAGAGGCCTATTTACGACAGTGCGGATCAGGTCCGCAAGACCTTGCTGAATGCGGAGAGCAATACGCTCTCCGTATTCAGCATTAAACCAGCAGCTCACAAGAGCTGCTGGTGCAACGCCACCCCCTGCAGACTTGCGGCCAATTGGCCACCAGCAGGGGGGTGTCAATCAAAGACCGCTGCTTCATAACCCTGTCCGCCTGCTCTGAGCAGACGGACAGGGTTATGGAGCAGCGGTCTTTAGACCGCTGCTTCATAACTGCTGTTTCTGGCGAGTCTGAAAACTCGCCAGAAACACGGGCCCACAAGCTCCATACGGAGATTGATAAATGGGCCTCATTGACAGAAAGTTATCAACCAGAAAATGAAGTACACGTCACTATTTAATAAGGCCATCTTGAAATGAGTCACAAATCTTTACGTTGGGTTGTATGTAACAGACTTATAAATACACTCAGTGGTGAAACAGATTTTGGCTCTATATAAATGTATACCAAACTTTATATATAAAATATTTATAGGGTAAGAGAGTTGCTGTAACCAAATGTGAATACAACTGGAATATTTGTGAATAGTTATACCAATTATAATCATATACAATTATATCAGGGAACTGAAAAGCTGACTTAAAATATCTAAACATGAATTTGAAGTTAAATACAAATCTTTAGAATGAAAAACTGATAGTGAAAACTCAATAATAGTTAATAGTTTAAAATAAGTAGGGGTTAAGGTTAGGCTTATTGCTAGGTTTGGAATTAGGGTAAGAACCATGGTTACGATTAGTATATGTGGTAGGTATAGGGTTATGGCTAGGGTTGGAATTAGAGTAAGAACCTGGTTTTGGATGAGTGTATGGGTTTAGGGTTAGGTTTAGGGTTATAGTTAGGGTTGGAATTAGGGTAAGAACCAGGGTTAGGTGTAGTGTATGGGGCTATGTTATGGTTGGAAATAGGGTTAGATCCAGGGTTAGGATTAGTGTATGGGGTTAGGGTTATGGTTAGAGTTGGAATTAGGGTAAGAATCAGAGTTATGTGTAGTGCATGGGGCTAGGGTTATAGTTAGGGTTGGAATTAGAGTAAGAACCAGGGTTATGATTAGTGTATGGGGCTAGGCTTAGGTTTAGGGTTGGAATTAGGGTAAGCACCAGGGTTATGATTAGTGTATGGGGCTAGGGTTAGGTTTATGGTTATGGCTAGGGTTGGAATTAGGGTAAGTACAAGGGGATTAGTGTATGGGGTTAGGTTTAGGATTATGGTTGGAATTAGGGTAAGAACCAGGGTTAGGATTATTGTATGAGGTTAGGCTTAGGTTTATGGCTAGTGTTGGAATTAGGGTAAGAATCAGGATTGGGCTTAGGTTTAGGGTTAGAGCTAGGGATGGAATTGGTGCTTTCTGTGTGTTGCCAATGGGGAAAGGCGCCATGAAGGTAGCAAAAGGGCCCAATATGCACTGGTTACATTGTGGCTGTGGCTGTGCTATTCATTGACACATACCCGCAAAATAAATGCAGTGTAGTAAACAAAGTAATGTTAAACCCCAAATGTCAATATAAACATTAAAATAAAAGATAAAACAAATAAAAACATTAAATAACATTTCCACTGAACTTTCATTGAAATTGTAATTTCATTTTGTCTACCTCCTCTAATTTACATTTCAAGTAACTAATGAGCCTCTGAAAATTGGGGTTTCCGAATCACCAGTAAAGCTTAAGTGCAGGCTGCCTCTCTTCCCTCCTGTGCACGTGGCTACACAGGGAGGAAGTGATGAGGAAGCGGGAACTGGGTATCCAAACTTCTTCTACCCTTTAGCAGTAGATGTGCTCTGGATATGAGATCCCCATTTCACCTAAGTGCTTTATTTCTATACATTGTGACCTTCCCACAAGTCATATGATCTAAATTAAAATTATTTTTAAATTAAATTACTCATAACCAATTTGCCATCTAAAATAATACGGGGTGATGCCAATACCCATCCGCCTCCCAACACAACACACTGGAGAAATGTTTAAACCGTTAGCAAATCTAGGCTGCTGCTTGATCACCAAAATAAACAAACGCCTGCACTATCACTTTCATCTCCAGGAAAATTCCGATACCAACGTTACTAAAGCTCTCAGCTACAACATTAGAATTAGCCCTTACACAGCAACATAATATGGTTTTCTTAAGACAAAGTTCTAAATAAATACCAACTTTACAGAAGCACTCAGCTACAGCAGTAGCATCACCCCTTACACAGCAACATAATATGATTTCTTAAGATATATCATAAAGTTATAAATAAATACCAAATGGCTAGATTACGAGTTTTGAGGTAAGAGCTGCTGGGTAATAACTTGCAAGTTATTGCACCGCTAACTTCCCTACAGTGCTGGTATTACAGGTTTACAAAAACCCGGCGTTATCAGGCAAGAAGTGAGCGTAAAGCAAAATTGAGCTCCATATTTCACTCCAATACCAGCGCTGCTGAAAATTGCGGTGAGCTGGTTTTACGTGCTCGTGCACGATTTCCCTATAGACATCAATGGGGAGAGCCGGCTGCAAAAAAGTCTTACACCTGCAAAAAAGCAGCATAAAGCTCAGTAACGCAGCCCCATTGATTCCTATGGGGAAACGAAATTTATGTTTACACCTAACACCCTAACATGAACCCCAAGTCTAAACACCCCTAATCTTACACTTATTAACCCCTAATCTGCCGCCCCTGACATCGCCAAAACCTACATTATACTTATTAACCCCTAATCTGCCGCTCCGGACATCGTCACCACTATAATAAACATATTAACCCCTAAACCGCGGCACTCTCGCATCACAAACACTAGTTAAATTTTATTAACCCCTAATCTGCCGTCCCTAACATCGCCGCCACCTACCTACATTTATTAACCCCTAATCTGCTGTGCCCCCAACTTCGCCGCCACTATACTAGTCTAACCCTAACCCTAACACCCCCTAACTTAAATATAATTAAAATAAATCTAAATAAAACCTACTATCATTACCTAAATAATTTCTATTTAAAACTAAATACACAGGCAAGTTTGTATTTATTTTAACTAGGTAGAATAGTTACTAAATAGTTATTAACTATTTACTAACTACCTAGCTAAAATAAATACAAATTTACCTGTAAGATAAAACCTAACCTGTCTTACACTAACACCTAACCTTACACTACAATTAAATCAATTACATTAATTAAATACAATTACCTGAATTACAAAAACAAACAAACACTAAATTACACAAAATAAAAAAAGAAATGATCAGATATTTAAACTAATTACACCTAATCAAATAGCCCTATCAAAATAAAAAAAGCCCCCCCAAAATAAAAAAACCCTAGCCTAAACTAAACTACCAATAGCCCTTAAAAGGGCCTTTTGCAGGGCATTGCCCCAAAGAAATCAGCTCTTTTACCTGTAAAAAAAACAACAACAACCCCCCAACAGTAAAACCCACCACCCACACAACCAACCCCCCCCAAAAAAAAACAAAAAAACCTAAGCTCCCCATTGCCCTGAAAAGGGCATTTGGATGGGCATTGGCCTTAAAAGGGCATTTAGCTCTTTTTCCGCCCAAAAGACCTAATCTAAAAATAAAACCCACCCAATAAACCCTTAAAAAAACCTAACACTAACCCTCGAAGATCCACTTACAGTTTTTGAAGAACCAACATCCATCCTCAAGGAAGCCGGCAGAAGTCCTCAACGAAGCGGCAGAAGTCTTCATCCAGACGGCATCTTCTATCTTCATCCATCCGGCGCGGAGCGGGTCCATCTTCAAGATATCCGGCGCGGAGCATCCTCTTCTTACGACGACTCTTCCAATAGAATGCAAGCTCAATCCTATTGGCTGATTGTATCAGCCAATAGGATTTTTTCACCTTTAATTCCGATTGGCTGATAGAATTCTATCAGCCAATCGGAATTCAAGGGACGCCATCTTGGATGACGTCATTTAAAGGAACCTTTATTCTGGAAGAGTTGTCGTAAGAAGAGGATGCTCCACGCCGGATGTCTTGAAGATGGACTCACTCCACGCAGGATGAATGAAGATAGAAGATGCCGTCTGGATGAAGACTTCTGCCCGGTTGGATGAATACTTCTGCCGCTTCATTGAAGACTTCTGCCGGCTTCGTTGAGGAAGGATGTCGGGTCTTCAAAAACTGTAAGTGGATCTTTGGGGGTTAGTGTTAGGTTTTTTTAAGGGTTTATTGGGTGGGTTTTATTTTTAGATTAATGCTTTTGGGCGAAAAAAGAGCTAAATGCCCTTTTAAGGGCAATGCCCATCCATTCAGGGCAATGGGGAGCTTAGGGTTTTTTAGTTAGGATTTTATTTTGGGGGTTGGCTGTGTGGGTGGTGGGTTTTACTGTTGGGGGGTTGTTTGTATTTTTTTTACAGGTAAAAGAGCTGATTTCTTTGGGGCAATTCTTTGGGCCCTTTTAAGGGCCATTGCTAGTTTATTGTGGGCTAGGTTTTTTTTTGGGGGGGGGGGGTTATTTTGATAGGGCTATTAGATTAGGTGTAATTAGTTTACATATCTGATCATTTCTTTTTTTCTTTTTTGTAATTTAGGTAATTATATTTAATTAATGTAATTGATTTAATTGTAGTGTAAGGTTAGGTGTTAGTGTAAGGAAGGTTAGGTTTTATTTTACAGGTAAATTTGTATTTATTTTAGCTAGGTAGCTAGTAAATAGTTAATAACTATTTAGTAACTATTCTACCTAGTTAAAATAAATACAAACTTACCAGTAAAATAAAAATAAACCCTAAGCTAGATACATTGTAACTATTAGTTATATTGTAGCTAGCTTAGGGTTTATTTTACAGGTATTTAGTTTTAAATAGGAATTATTTAGGTAATGATAGTAGGTTTTATTTAGATTTATTTTAATTATATTTAAGTTAGGGGGTGTTAGGGTTAGGGTTAGACTTAGGTTTAAGGGTTAATACATTTAGCATAATAGCGGCGACGTTGGTGGCGGAAGATTAGGGGTTAATAAATGTAGGTAGGTGGCGACGATGTTAGGGACAGCAGATTAGGGGTTAATAATATTTAACTAGTGTTTGTGATGCGGGAATACGGAGGTTTAGGGGTTAATATGTTTATTCTAGTGGCAGCGATGTCCTGAGCGGCAGATTAGGGGTTAATAAATTTATTTTAGTGTTTGCGATGCGGGAGGGCCTCGGTTTAGGGGTTAATAGGTAGTTTATGGGTGTTAGTGTACTTTTTAGCACTTTAGTTATAAGTTTTATGCTACAGTTTTATAGCGCAAAACCCATAACTACTGACTTTCAGTTTACAGTATGGATCTTGGCGGTATAGGCTGTACCGCTCACTTTTTGGCCTCCCAGGAAGACTCGTAATACTGGCGCAAAGGAAGTCCCATTGAAAAAGGACTTTTTGAAAGGTAATTACGTTGCGTTAAAGACAAAAAAGTGTGCGGTGCAGAAATACCTGCAAGACTGCTGCTTTTTCACTCATACCGCAAAACTCGTAATCTAGCCGAAAGTTACTAAAGCTCGACTCAGCTACAACAGCCTGTCGGGAGGTCACATGTTCTCCCTTTCCAGTTCCGGTTCCCAGCCAGGGAAGCACAGATCTCGGAGGCCCCTGCTGTTCCACCTTCTCTCCTTGGCCGCCCGCATCAGTAGCAGCATGTCTCTTACAGCGACCGTGAGACAAGTAACTTAAGCAGATGTTCAGTCTCACTGTTGCTGTATGTTAGTCTGTCTGTGTCCCCTACTCACTCACGGCTGTGCCATCCGTCCTTTTAAGGCAGTGTGCAACTGTTTCACAGTGAAAATATATTATTGGATGATATAAACAAATAAAATTAAAAATATTTGGGGCACGCAGTATGCATGGTAATTTTGGAAGGGGCCAAGATAACCGACGGCACACCGGGGACCGGGCAAATGCCCGGTATGCTTTATGGTCATTCCGGGCTTGAAGGGGCCAAATTATCAAGCTCCCAATGGAGCTTGATGCCCCTGTGTCCATGCGAGCCTTCAGGCTTTAAGACTGCTGCTCCATAACTGGTCTGCCTGCTCTGAGGCTGCAGACATCAATCCGCCAATCCTATATGATTGGGCTGATTGACACCCCCTGCTAGCGGCTGAATCTGCAGGGGGAAGGCATTGCACAAGCAGTTCACAAGAACTGCTTGTGCAATGATAAATGCCGACAGCATATACTGTCAGCATTTATCGATGTGTGGCAGACATGATATGTTAGATCGTATCATGGCCGTCCGCAGTTTAATAATTCGGCCCCTAAATCTCTTTACTTAACACAAGCATAAAATTATTCCATATGGTATTAGCACATAATTCAATATAACAGTATAAAAAAATGTTTAAGCTTAAACTATAAACTTGAAA
Source organism: Bombina bombina (assembly GCF_027579735.1). NCBI lineage: Eukaryota > Metazoa > Chordata > Amphibia > Anura > Bombinatoridae > Bombina > Bombina bombina. The sequence continues at coordinate 663,880,931 of NC_069504.1, read as the reverse complement.
AATGAAGAACACCCAATGGTATCACATATTTCAAATTCAAATGAGCCAATCACTTCATTAAGTGTTAAAATGTGTTTTTATTTCACATTGAGCATACATTTTAAAGGACCACTAAATACAATAGAGCTGCATAATCATCAAATACATAATAAAAAGACAATGCAATAGTACTTTATATTTCAAATGAGTACTAGATTTTTTATGGCAAATTTCAAAGTTAATTGTACTTCCCCTACCCTTGTATCACGTGACACCCATCAGCCAATCAAAAAACACATATAGATATATACAGTGCACTCATGCACATTCTCAGTAGGAACTGGTGCTCCAGAAAGTGAGCATATAAAAAGACTGTGCACATTTTGATCATGGAAGTAAATTAGAAAGTTTTTTAAAATGATGTGTTCTATCTGAAATATGAAAGCTTAATTTTGACTGTAGTGTCCCTTTAAATTCTCAAACAGATTCACTGCTTTTTTTCTTTTAGTTAGCAGTTCCATTTCAAGCACGGTAAGAAAAGCAGGTCCTCTCCTATGTACACCTCATATGAAAAGTTGATATGAAAAGAAAATATAATTTTTAAAGTACAAGACTTAACACAATATTGTTAAACAATAAATAAAAATAATCTAATGTGATACATATTCGGCCATAGATACAATTTGTTCCCATTATTTTTTTTGGAGAACATCTTCATAGTGTCATAGGAGCAATTGCACATTGGAACATATGGTTCCTCTGCCACATAGAGTAGTATAGTGCAACAGGATGTCAGTATATTTATAAAAATCTTAGCAGTATTCTCCAAACAATGTGTGAGTATATGGCAGGGAATATATTTAACAATCTTTCTTTAGACTGAACCCACAATCAATATACTTCTACTAAGACAACAAAATTAATATAAATATCTGAATTCTTTATTATTACTAAATAACTATGAACATGTTGATACATAAATATTTGTGAGAATTAGAATATGAGTCGACACTATATGCGTTTAAAACCATTCAAATAGGCTATGCAACATTCCTAAAAATCTATCTTATTCACAGTAAAAGTTCACCCTGTTAGTACAATGAGATTCTAAGATCTTTAACAGCTAAATACCCAAGCAATACAATTCTAACAGCCCTAATTTAAACAATAGGACAGTCTATACTTTTTTTACCAAGCTCATAAAAGTTTACCTTTAAAGCTAGCCTGATTTACAATATCCTTTCATTCAAAATTAACACAATGAGACTAAAATATCACAGCTACTAATATCCAGCAATACAATTCTAATTAGGGTACTAAAGTACGTATATTCTTACAGTGGACAAATGCTTTAAATTAATTCCTTGGCGTACAAAAATAAACTTTTAACACTACACAGGCTTATGAAATACTAACTTGAAATACAAACTGCTTCTTTAAATCTGCTTAACTACAATTTGACTATGATATTATCAATAACCTTTGTTTAAAATATTAAAGTTAGAAATCATACATCACCAGTCTGAACCAAATTGCAATTCAATATTTTCCAAATATCTTAGATCTCCTCATTTGAAGGAAAAGTTATTTTGCATAGATCAGGGTTAGTATTTCAGCTCCTTGCTTGAATGACTGTGTCCCAAGTATGCTCGCCAGTTATCAGTCACCAGGGTCAGCAATCACCAATAAACTCTCCTCTCTTACATTTAACCTTCCTGTTTTATAATCATTAGAGATCTGGTTTGGTTACGCCCACACGGAAACCTTGTCTCGGATTGGCCCTTTGAGATTTCATTTTTAAAACAGCCAAAAAGCCTTCTGGCTGTAATTCTCACATTGCAACACCAGGGGCAGCGTGATAATACATACAGATTCATTTGAACATTTCTAACAGAAAATATTTCTTTAAAATGGGTAATAACTGTCATAATTTCCTTACATTATTAAGTTATATGTTTATATGTATTGTATTATATCACATTTTTTATTCTGATCAATTTGACATGAAACACAGTATTTTATATTAAAATAATTTATATTGCTAACTATTCAAGATTAATGGCATTTAAACTCCTGATATATTGCATTTGTGCAAATACAGCATGTTACATTTCTGTGTATTTCTTCCTGAATATATGATTCTTGTCTATGTAGATCTGAAATAAAATATAAATGTTAATAATCACTTCTCTTCAGGTCCATAAACATCTATTCACATTCTTAAAAACACAGAGGTTAAGATATTTTATGCTTTCAAAATATATATATATATATATATATATATATATATATATATATATATATATACACATTCACTTCTATGCAGTATCTTGTATTTATCATCTTTTTAGCTCCATCTGGAAAATAGGAAAGCATGTTATATATCATCCAAACATGGGACTATCACAATTGCTATTCAATCTATACAGATTTCAATCTATCTTCCAGATATATATTCAATATAGTCGGGGGCATTATTTGATATGTTTATCTGCAAAATTATCAATGTAGTTATTATTTATTTTTCAAAATGTATTTATCTTTATTTATGCTGTCTTTTAGCAATGGTTCCCAAGAGTATAATTTAAAGCATGTGTTTTCACTGTGTGTTATCCTCCCCAGACGCAATGTCTAACATTTTGTATATTCAAGTGTCATCGTTGCACAGCAGGGCTCATTTGCACCTGAGATAGCTGTTAAAGTTAAATAAGCCAAATGTTTATTTCCCTCACTGGGGTGTTGAGAATAATTTTTGCATACTAAATGGGGGAAGAGCTGAACATGAGTTTGCACTTCCAATTAAGAGCAAATGCTTCCCTTTTGTTTCTTGGGACATCCTGGGGCCTAGTTATCAAGCCGTCAACCTCAAATACGCTGCGTATTCCGCAGCGTATTTGTGGCGAGGCTGATACGCCTTAGTTATCAAAGGCTCGAGACCGGCAAAAGTAGAATTTTGTGACGTAAGCTTCGATCCGCCGGACTCAGTCCGACACAGATCGATTCTTACGTCACTCCAGATGTTCCGCACACAAGTGCGGCAATTTCTCACTACTTTTGCTAGCTATCAAAAAACTAGCAGGTACGCTCGGCACTTTTACGGCCCAGCGTACCTGGTTTTCAAAGCGCCAGCCTGGAGGCGGCGGATCCCATAGGAATCAATGGGAGTCTGACCATAGCGAAAGTACAAGTTCGCTGCTGACAGACATCCCATTGATTTCTATGGGAGCTGTCTACACCTAACACCCTAACATGTACCCCGAGTCTAAACACCACTAATCTGACCCCCCTACACCGCCGCAACTAAATAAAGTTATTACCCCCTAAACCGCCGCTCCCGGAGCCCACCGCAAGCTACTCTATACATATTAACCCCTAAACCGCCGCTCCCGGAGCCCACCGCAACTATAATAAATGTATTAACCCCTAAACCGCCGCTCCCGGAGCCCACCGCAACTATAATAAATGTATTAACCCCTAAACCGCCGCTCCCTGAACCCGCCGCAACCTATATTAAATGTATTAACCCCTATCCTGCCCCCCCTACACCGTCGCCACCTATAATAAATTTATTAACCCCTATCCTGCCCCCTACTACGCCGCCGCCACTGTAATAAAATTATTAACCCCTAAACCTAACCCTAACCCTAACGCCCCCTAACTTAAATATTAATTAAATAAATCTAAATAAATTAACTCTTATTAACTAAATGAATCCTATTTAAAACTAAATACTTACCTTTAAAATAAACCCTAATATAGCTACAATATAAATAATAATTATATTCTAGCTATCTTAGGATTTATTTTTATTTTACAGGTAGCTTTCAATTTATTTTAACCATGTACAATAACTATTAAATAGTTATTAACTATTTAATAGCTTACCTAGCTAAAATAAAGAGAAATGTACCTGTGAAATAAAAACTAACCTAAGTTACAATTACACCTAACACTACACTATACTTTAATAAATTATTCCTATTTAAAAATAAATACTTACCTGTAAAATAAACCCTAAGATAGCTACAATGTAATTAATAATTATATTATAGCTATCTTAGGATTTATATTTATTTTACAGGTAACTTTGTATTTATTTTAGCTAGTTAGAATAGTTATTAAATAGTTATTAACTATTTAATAACTACCTAGCTAAAAGAAATACAAAATTACCTGTAAAATAAATCCTAACTTAAGTTACAATTAAACCTAATACTACACTATCATTAAATTAACTAAATAAACTACCTACAAAGAACTACAATGAAATACAATTACATAAACTAACTAAAGTACAAAAAATAAAAAAAGCTAAGTTACAAAAAAAAAAAAATTAAGTTACAAACATGTTAAAAATATTACAACAATTTTAAGCTACTTACACCTAATCTAAGCCCCCTAATAAAATAACAAACCCCACCAAAATAAAAAAAATCCCTACCCTATTCTAAATTACATAAATTTCAAAGCTCTTTTACCTTACCAGCCCTTAAAAGGGCCATTTGTGGGGGCATGCCCCAAAAAGTTCAGCTCTTTTGCCTGTAAAATAAAAATACAACCCCCCCCCAACATTAAAACCCACCACCCACATACCCCTAATCTAACCCAAACCCCCCTTACAAAAACACTAATCCCCTGAAGATCATCCTACCTTGAGTCGTCTTCACTCAGCCGAGCCACCGATGGAACTGAAGAGGACATCCGGAGCGGAAGAAGTTAATCCTCCAAGCGGCGCTGAAGAAATCTTCCATCCGATGAAGTCATCATCCAGGCGGCGCTGAAGAAGTCTTCGATCCGGCCGATGTCATCTTCAAAGAGGCGCTGAAGAGGTCTTCTATCCGGGCGAAGTCATCTTCCAAGCCGGGTCTTGAATCTTCCTTCCGCCGACGCGGAACCACCTTCTTCACCGACGGACTACGACGAATGACGGCTCCTTTAAGGGACGTCATCCAAGATGGCGTCCCCTCAATTCCGATTGGCTGATAGGATTCTATCAGCCAATCGGAATTAAGGTAGGAAAATCTGATTGGCTGATGGAATCAGCCAATCAGATTCAAGTTCAATCCGATTGGCTGATCCAATCAGCCAATCAGATTGAGCTCGCATTCTATTGGCTGATCGGAACAGCCAATAGAATGCGAGCTCAATCTGATTGGCTGATTCCATCAGCCAATCAGATTTTCCTACCTTAATTCCGATTGGCTGATAGAATCCTATCAGCCAATCGGAATTGAGGGGACGCCATCTTGGATGACGTCCCTTAAAGGAGCCGTCATTCGTCGTAGTCCGTCGGTGAAGAAGGTGGTTCCGCGTCGGCGGAAGGAAGATTCAAGACCCGGCTTGGAAGATGACTTCGCCCGGATAGAAGACCTCTTCAGCGCCTCTTTGAAGATGACATCGGCCGGATCGAAGACTTCTTCAGCGCCGCCTGGATGATGACTTCATCGGATGGAAGATTTCTTCAGCGCCGCTTGGAGGATTAACTTCTTCCGCTCCGGATGTCCTCTTCAGTTCCTTCGGTGGCTCGGCTGAGTGAAGACGACTCAAGGTAGGATGATCTTCAGGGGATTAGTGTTAGGTTTTTGTAAGGGGGGTTTGGGTTAGATTAGGGGTATGTGGGTGGTGGGTTTTAATGTTGGGGGGGGGGTTGTATTTTTATTTTACAGGCAAAAGAGCTGAACTTTTTGGGGCATGCCCCCACAAATGGCCCTTTTAAGGGCTGGTAAGGTAAAAGAGCTTTGAAATTTATGTAATTTAGAATAGGGTATGGATTTTTTTTATTTTGGGGGGGTTTGTTATTTTATTAGGGGGCTTAGATTAGGTGTAAGTAGCTTAAAATTGTTGTAATATTTTTAACATGTTTGTAACTTAATTTTTTTTTTTTTGTAACTTAGCTTTTTTTATTTTTTGTACTTTAGTTAGTTTATGTAATTGTATTTCATTGTAGTTCTTTGTAGGTAGTTTATTTAGTTAATTTAATGATAGTGTAGTATTAGGTTTAATTGTAACTTAAGTTAGGATTTATTTTACAGGTAATTTTGTATTTCTTTTAGCTAGGTAGTTATTAAATAGTTAATAACTATTTAATAACTATTCTAACTAGCTAAAATAAATACAAAGTTACCTGTAAAATAAATATAAATCCTAAGATAGCTATAATATAATTATTAATTACATTGTAGCTATCTTAGGGTTTATTTTACAGGTAAGTATTTATTTTTAAATAGGAATAATTTATTAAAGTATAGTGTAGTGTTAGGTGTAATTGTAACTTAGGTTAGGATTTATTTCACAGGTACATTTCTCTTTATTTTAGCTAGGTAAGCTATTAAATAGTTAATAACTATTTAATAGTTATTGTACATGGTTAAAATAAATTGAAAGCTACCTGTAAAATAAAAATAAATCCTAAGATAGCTAGAATATAATTATTATTTATATTGTAGCTATATTAGGGTTTATTTTAAAGGTAAGTATTTAGTTTTAAATAGGATTCATTTAGTTAATAAGAGTTAATTTATTTAGATTTATTTAATTAATATTTAAGTTAGGGGGGCGTTAGGGTTAGGGTTAGGTTTAGGGGTTAATAATTTTATTACAGTGGCGGCGGCGTAGTGGGGGGCAGGATAGGGGTTAATAAATTTATTATAGGTTGCGGCGGGTTCATGGAGCGGCGGTTTAGGGGTTAAACTATTTATTTAGTTGCGGAGAGGTGCGGGATCAGCAGGATAGGGGTTAATAATTTTATAATAGAGGGCGACGGTATAGGGGGGGCAGGATAGGGGTTAATAGGTATAATGTAGGTGGCAGCGGTGTCCGGGAGCGGCGGTTTAGGGGTTAATACATTTATAAGAGTTGCGGCGGGGTCTAGGAGCGGCGGTTTAGGGGGTAGTAACTTTATTTAGTTGCGGGAGGTTCCGGGGGCGCCGGTATAGGGGGTAGAACAGTGCAGTTTAGTGTGAGTGCTTAGTGACAGGCTAGCAATAAAGCTGGGAAAAAGCCGAAGGGCAGCGAGATCGGATGAGTGATAACTGTCACAGTCCGCTGCTCATCGCCCCGCGGCTTTTTGACAGCTTTATTTGATAACTTAGGCGTATTTTTTCAGGTCCGCGGCGGCGAAGGTAGGCGAGCTTAGGCGGACGTATTGGGCCGGCGAAACCAGAAAAGTAGACGGCTTGATAACTAGCCCCCCCTGTCTGCAATTTTAGTCTTGAGATATGCTCAGTGGGGGAGAATTAACCATGATTGAAGTCAGTTTGTCTGAAAGAAATGAATTATTTTCTACTGACCAGTCAGATCTGAATAAATATATATATTTATTAACCTTAAAATATAAGATTAAAATATATATTTATTAACCTTACATATACCTTGACAAGGACAACAGAGAAGCTGCTGGATATGCAAAGTCACAAGGATTGGGGGTAGTCCTAATACCATGGACAGGAGGACACAGTATCACCATTTTATTAAAAAAAAGTTACAAACTGGAAGAGCAGCAGTGGTTCAAATGGGCAGGTAGATTCCCAGGGCAGCGCAGAAGCTCAGGACATGTTGGTATTTTAACATTTTTGCAATTTGAGTTCTTTTGCTTTCATAGAAGTTCATATCATCAGAGCAATTTCTCCTGATGTGTAAGGATTTACCTCTTGGAATTGCTCTATTTGGTTTGCCAAATGTGGCAACTGTCAAATTCCAACAGGTGAATTCTTACGCATCAGGAGAAATTGCTCTGATGAGGTGGTTATCTATGAAAGAGCAAAAGAACTCAAATTGCGATTAAAAGACAGAGGATATACATGTAATGTTATCCAAAAAGTGTTTCAAAGAGCCAAGCACATACCTAGACTTCAGCTGTTGGTGCCTAAGAAGAAAAACACTAACATAGAAGAAAGAGTTAGATTTGTTAGCACCTCTAATGCTCAACATCAGAATATAAGTGATATACGAACCCAACATGTAGGAATTTTAAAATCTGATAAAGATCTATCTAAATATGTAGGAGACAGAATCATCACAAGTTAGAGGAGGGCCCGACTATTGGAAATAAACTGGTCAGAAGTCACTTCATAAGAAAAAGAGGAAACAAAAACGTCTGTGGCACATATCCATGTGGTTCTTGCAGTTTTTGCAAGTACATGAATAATAAAAGTGAATTTACTATTTTCTCAGGTGAGATTAAAAAAATATATGGGTTTGCAAACTGCAGAACTAGAAACGTGGTGTATTGCTTGTCCTGTCTATGTGGAAAAAGATACATAGGTATCACCACACGTGAGCTACATATCAGAGGAACACTTAAATAGCATTAAAAAGTGTGAAGATAAAAGAAAGGATACAAATTTGACCCCTGTAGCTAGACATTACCTCAATAAATATGGAACAAAACCCTCATTGACTGTCTCAGTCTTACAAGTAATAAAACCTGGCATACAGGGTGGTAAAATTGAATCTATGCTGTTACAAGCGGAGTGTAGGTGGATTTTCTGGTTAAATACGCTAATGCTAGCAGGCTTAAATGAACAAGATGGCTATGGCTCTTTTCTATAGAATTATTGTGGCACTGATAAATATTGAAAAGACCTACTGACTCTTTATCTAAAATTTTAACTGCCTGTCATGAATCCACATATGGTTAACCTTCCCACTCCTTATAAAATTGAAAAGGATTAATATACACCCTATTGTGATTTATTTATGGGTCTTTCTGTAGCATGCAGGAATGAACAACAGCTCAGTGGCTTGTTCTATGGCGAATTTCCACCTAGAAGCAGCCTCTTTTAGCCCAGTTGTACTTTTGACAGAGGAAAACTTTCCTGAAGTATATCAGTCTGATCCTGCCAAGTAAGGTCATTCCAGCCCCGAAATACCAGGCAATTCTCCTCGGGACTGGACTGACCATGTCAGTGGGATCAGACTGATATACTACAGGAAAGTTTTCCCCTGTGAAAAACACAATCGGGCAGAAAGAAGCTACTTCCCGGTGGTAACCGGGCCATTGAACAAGCTATTGAAGCTGTTGTTCGTTCCTTGCAGGCTGCTTCTTTTTCTGTTTTGCATATGTAAATATGACCCTGGGGATAGTCTCCCTATGGGTGATGGGGAAACCAGACGTGGACTCCTTGCCCAATGTGCTTGGAGGAATATGGCTGCACCTCACTGACGAGGCCCAGAGAAGGCCGAAGTGATTGTCTGGGGTTGCCGTTTTCCTTGTTTAGAGGAGAATTGCCTGGTATTTCGGGACTGGACTGACCATGTCGGCGGAATCAGACTGATATACTACAGGAAAGTTCTCCTCTGTGAAAAGCACAATTGGGCAGAAAGAAGCTACTTCCAGATTGTAATTGGGCCATTAAACAAGCTATTGAAGCTGCTGTTCCTTCCTGGCAGACTGCTGTGGTTTACATACTTTATATCTAGTATGGGCTTTTCTTCGTAATCAGTGTGTAAGCTTATGAGATGCTCTGTTATCATATCTTTAATGCATTCCAATCCTTAGTAGTTTTGTATGTAAAACAGCATTCTATCAATATTTGTTAACCCTATATAAATGCACTGTAACTATGGTTACATTGATTTAGTTGGTATTTTGTATTTTAACCTTTTAATATAAATGGTACAAACCGGGATGTATGTAATCAATTTGCCACAATGTCATCATTTTGACCGCATTATCGCTTTAAGCCGGTTCTTCTATTTTGTTCGCATATTATCCAGGTGTTTAAGCATATGCATGGCAAATTTAAGTGACATATTTACCTTGATGACGCATGTACTGGTCATATGACGCATCAGTATCCAATAGAATTGGTCCGCATGGTGATAGGTTGCCATAGGGGTGTGTCACGTTACTCTCCCCTGATTGGCTAAGATATGCTACTTAGTGAGGGAGGCTAATTTGAGAAAGCCATTTGTCTGTAAAATGCGCATCATGCGTATACACTGAGTCCACCAGCCTTATTTATTTAGTCAGCTCTATTTGAGCGTTTATAGTTCTTTTGGTGACCGCAAGCACTGCACTTTATATAGGTTATTTGTTGCGAAGTTTATCCTCTTTTCTAGTTAATTGCATTGTGCAGCTTGCAAGCAGATAGCCTGTAACCTGTTTGGGAGACACTTTACTATCGCTTTTAGCCATTGTTTCTTTAGGCTGCTGGTACTCACCACCTATTTTTAATTGCACGCATCATTATTTATTAAAAGTTATGGCACATTGTCATTTATGGTAACCCCTAGGGCAGGCAGGCAGTTTAAGAACCTGGGGCAGTAGGTGGGTAGTATGGGCATCTATGGCAGTACGAAGGCTGAGGCAAATGTGGGTACATGGTGTAAAGTTTAAACATGGAGGTCTAGCAGCAGCATAAGTGGAAAGCCATGCTGGCACCTGGGGCAAAACTGTACTTCTGCTGTAGAAGCTAGTGGCAATAAAATAGGTGTAGATTTATTTATGGTGGCTGCTGCTTCCCCTGCTGTTTACCTATTAGCCTTTGATCTTGTTTCCATTGAGCCCTAATTCCATTTGCGTTCTCTCGCAAACCGATAAATATGCTGTCGGAAGCAATATTGTTTATCGACTGCTTCCAACGTCCCGTTTTAAACGCAATTTCGGCAACTGGACTCAGGCTGCCGAAAACATTATCGTTTCCCATACAAAGTATAGGAAGCTGCTAATCTTTAAATTATACTCGGTTTACGCGTATAAACCGTAAATACATTGTAGGAGACTGCCGATACATTAACAAAAATAACACCCAGCTCAGCTAGGTGTAAAACAGGAAAAAGGTGCTCTTTGAGACCTTTTCCCCATTGAAATCTAGCCCGACACTTCAAAACCCCTCTATCCGCCACCCCCCCCCCCCCCACATTGCAAGTTATAATAAATGTATTAACCTCTAAACCGCCATGCCCCACAACGCAAACTAGTTATTTAAACTATTAACCCCTAATCCGCAATGCCCCCACAATGCAATTAACCTAATAAATCTATTAACCCCAAAACCGCCAAACCCCACAACGCAAATAACTAATCACTAAGCCTCCTAACACCCTCTAAATTAACGCCATTACATAAATTAAAATAATCCTAAATTAAAATTAAAATAAGAAAACTAACATTACTTTAAAAAAAAAACTAAGTTTAAATTAAGCTAAAATTACAGAAAATAAAAAAGTCTTACATTACATAAAATAATAAAATTATCAAAAATAAATTTTTTAACCTACTCCCTATGAAAATAAAAAAATAAAAACACCCCCTAGTCTAATACTAAACTACAAAAAGCCCTTAAAAGGGCCTTTTGTAGGGCATTGCCCTAAGTTAAACAGCTCTTTTACCTTTAAAAAAAAAAGTTCCCCGCAACAGTAAAACCCCCCACCCACCAACCACCCCAAAATAAAAAAAAACTAACACTAAAAAATCCTAAACTACCCATAGCCCCTAAAGGGGCATTTGTATGGGCATTGCCCTTAAAAGGGCATTCAGCTCTTTTACAGCACCCAAGTCCCTAATCTAAAAAATAGAAAAAAAATAAAAATTAAAAAAAAGCCTAACTCTAACCCCCAGATAGGTACTCACGGTTCCTGAAGTGCGGTGGTGAAGTCTTCTTCCAAGTGGCGACCTCTTCTATCTTCATCCAGGACTGCGGAACTGAAGACCGGTGACCTCGGAACTGAAGACCGGCGACCGCGGAACTGAAGTCCGGCGACTGCGGAGCCATGGAGAGTGGAGGATCCTCTTTGTTCAATCGACGTTGTACACTGAATAGTGAATTCAAGGTACGTGATTAAATATGGTGTCCCTTGCATCCCTTTTGGCTGATTTGATTCTTCAAATTCAAATCAGCCAATAGGATGAGAGCTACTGAAATCTCAGTAGCTCTCATCCTATTGGCTGATTTGAATTTGAAGAATCAGATCAAACAATAGGAATGCAAAGGACGCCATATTTAATCTTGTATCTTGAATTCACTATTCAGTGTACGACAGTGATCGTACGAAGAGGATCCTCCACGCTCCATGGCTCCGTGGTTGTCGGTCTTCAGTTCCACGGACATTGGTCTTCAGTTCTGCGGTCCTAGATGAAGATAGAAGAGGTCTTCGCTTGGAAGAAGACTTCACCACCAGACTTCAGGAACCGTGAGTACCTATCTGGGGGTTAGAGTTATGTTTTTACATTTTTTTATTTTTTTTTAAGATTAGTGATTTGGGCACTGTGAAAGAGCTGAATGCCCTTTAAAGGGCAGTAAAAGAGCTGAATGCCCTTTAAAGGGCAATGCCCATACAAATGCCCCTTTAGGGGCAATGGGTAGTTTAGGATTTTTTAGTTTTTAGGTTTTATTTTATTTTGGGGGGTTTGGTGGGTGGGGGGGTTTTACTGTTAGGGGAACTTAGTTTTTTTTTAAAGGTAAAAGAGCTGTTTTAGTAATGTTATTTTTTTTTATTTTAATTGTAATTTAGGATTATTTTAATTTATGTAATGGGGTTAATTTAGGGGGTGTTAGGTTAGGGGGCTTAGTGATGAGTTACTTGCGTTCTGGGGTTTGACGGTTTAGGGGTTAATCTATTTATTAGGTTAATTGTGATGTGGGTTAATGGTGGATTAGGGGTTAATAATTGAAATAGATAGTTTGCGTTGTGGGGCATTGCGGATTAGGGGATAATAGTTTAAATAGCTAGTTTGCGTTGTGGGGGGATGGCGGTTTAAGGGTTAATAACTTTGATAGATACTTTGCGGTATAGGGAGTTAGAGGATTAAGGGTTAATACATTAGTTATTACGGTGGGGGGGTTGGGGTTGAGAGGTAGATATCGCACATGCGTTAGGTGTTTGATTTTATTCTAATAGAGAGCGACCTGTAAAATATACGACGCCGCACTTGTATGCAGTGCCGTATATGCGAACGAGTGTAGCGTAAGGTCAGGTTACCATAGAAACCTATTAATGTTTTAGAAATTCGGCATCGGGTGGAAGCGTTAACACAACGCTAACTTACACCTACACGAAAAGAGCGAAATCCTTTTCAATGGAAACCTGCTACTAAAATGGAGACGTAAATTACTTTTAGCTGTCGGCCGCTTCGGTAGCTTATGGCTACATTTTTAATGGCTCAATGGAAGCGAACTCTCAATGTAATCCAATGAATCCAACAAGAAACTTTAGTGTTTTACTAGGAAACATATTACAGACACAACAACTTTTGGAATATGGATATGGATAGTTTATTAGGCATTTATTAGGCACACTTGCACCTGTTGCGAGGACGGCAGTAGGCCTGTCACACTCAGTAGAAACAACAGATAACAATGAGCTATGTGTAATGTTGTAAAGTATTTTGCTGTAAGCAGTTGATTTATAGACACAGCTACTTTTGGAATATGTTGATTGGAACATTATTTGGAAAAAAACAGATAGTAGTAAGCCGTGTGTAATGTAGTAAACTATCATTTTGTAAAGTAACTTTACAGCCACTTTTTGAATATAAAGACTAGCACTTTTTGGGGCACATCAGTGCCAGCTGCAGAGTGGGTACTAGGCCTATCACACCAACTGAAAACAAAAGATAAATGGTGTAATATACACATGGCTAGATTATGAGTTTGGCGTTAGAAGCTGTGCGGTGCTAACGAGCAGTTTATGCTCACCGCTCACTTACAGACAGCGCTGGTATTACGGGTTTTTACAAACCCGGCGTTAACCACAAAAAAGTGATCGTAGAGCAAAATTTTGCTCCACATCTCACCTCAATACCAGCGCTGCTTACGTTAGCGGTGAGCTGGCTGAACATGCTCGTGCACGATTTCCCCATAGGAATCAATGGGAGAGAGCTGGCTGAAAAACAACCTAACACCTGCAAAAAAGCAGCGTTTAGCTCCTAACGCAGCCCCATTGATTCATACATTTATGTCTACACCTAACACCGTAACATGAACCCCGAGTCTAAACACCCCTAATCTTACACTTATTAACTCCTAATCTGACTCCCTCAACATCGCCGACACCTGCATTATACTATTAACCCCTAATCTGCCGCTCCGGACACCGCCGCCACCTACATTATATTTATGAACCCCTAATCTGCTGCCCCCAACATCGTCGACAACTACATTATATTTATTAACCCCTAATCTGCCGCCCCCATGTCGCTGCAACCTACCTACACTTCTTAACCCCTAATCTGCCGCCCCCATGTCGCTGCAACCTACCTACACTTCTTAACCCCTAATCTGCCGCCCCAATGTTGCTGCCACTATATTAAAGTTATTAACTCCTAAGTCTAACCCTAACCCTAACACCCCCTAACTTAAATATAATTTAAATAAATATAAATAAAATTACTATCATTAACTATATTATTCCTATTTAAAACTAAATACTTACCTATAAAATAAACCCTAAGCTAGCTACAATATAACTAATAGTTACATTGTATCTAGCTTAGGGTTTATTTTTATTTTACAGGCAAGTTTGTATTTATTTTAACTAGGTGCAATAGTTATTAAATAGTTATTAACTATTTAATAACTACCTAGCTAAAATAAAGACAAAAGTACCTGTAAAATAAAACCTAACCTAAGTTACAATTACACCTAACACTACCACTATAATTAAATTCATTCCCTAAATTAAATAAAATTATCTAAAGTACAAAAACAAACAAACACTAAATTACAGAAAATAATTAAAAAAGTACAAGATTTTTAAACTAATTATACCTAATCTAATCCGACCTACCAAAATAACCCCCCCCCCAAAAAAAAAAGCCCTACCCTACACTAAATTACAAATAGCCCTTAAAAGGGCCTTTTGCGGGGCATTGCCCCAAAGTAATCAGCTCTTTTACCTGAAAAAAAATTACAGATCCCCCCCAAACATTAAAACCCACCGTCCACACAACCAACCCTACTCTAAAACCCACCCAATACCCCCTTAAAAAAACCTAACACTAACCCCTTGAAGATCACCCTACCGGGAGACGTTTTCATCCAACCTGGCAGAAGTGGTCCTCCAGACCGGCAGAAGTCTTCATCCAAGCTGGGCAGAAGTGGTCCTCCAGACGGGCAGAAGTCTTCATCCAGACGGCATCTTCTATCTTCATTCATCCGGCGCGGAGCGGGTCCATCTTCAAGACATCCGACGCGGAGCATCCTCTTCATCCGGAGTCTTCTTACTAAATGACGGTACCTTTAAGTGACGTCATCCAAGATGGCGTCCCTTCAATTCCGATTGGCTAATAGAATTCTATCAGCCAATCGGAATTAAGGTAGAAAAAATCCTATTGGAATAGGATTGAAGTTCAATCCTATTGGCTGATGCAATCAGCCAATAGGATTGAGCTGGCATTCTATTGGCTGTTCCAATTAGACTGTTTTTTTTTTACCTTAATTCCGATTGGCTGATAGAATTCTATCAGCCAATCGGAATTGAAGGGACGCCATCTTGGATGACGTCACTTAAAGGTACCGTCATTTAGTAAGAAGACTCCGGATGAAGAGGCTGCTCCGGTCGGATGTCTTGAAGATGGACCTGCTCCGCGCTGGATGGATGAAGATAGAAGATGCCGTCTGGATGAAGACTTCTGCCCGGCTTGGATGAAGACTTCTGCCTGTCTGGAGGACCACTTCTGCCCGGTTGGATGAAGACGTCTCCCGGTAGGGTGATTTTCAGGGGGTTAGTGTTAGGTTTTTTTAAGGGGGTATTAGGTGGGTTTTAGAGTAGGGTTGGTTGTGTGGGTGGTGGGTTTTAATGTTGGGGGGGATCTGTAATTTTTTTTACAGGTAAAAGAGCTGATTACTTTGGGGCAATGCCCCGCAAAAGGCTCTTTTAAGGGCTATTTGTAATTTAGTGTAGGGTAGGGCTTTTTTATTTTGGGGGGGCTTTTTTATTTTGTTAGGGGGATTACATTAGGTGTAATTAGTTTAAAAATCTTGTAATGTATTTATTATTTTCTGTAATTTAGTGGGGGGTTTGTACTTTAGATAATTTTATTTAATTTAGGGAATTAGTTTAATTATAGTGGTAGTGTAGGGTAGGTGTAATGTAGGGTAGGTGTAATTGTAACTTAGGTTAGGTTTTATTGTACAGGTACTTTTGTTTTTATTTTAGCTAGGTAGTTATTAAATAGTTAATAACTATTGTACATAGTTAAAATAAATACAAACTTGCCTGTAAAATAAAAATAAACCCTAAGCTAGCTACAACGTAACTATTAGTTATATTGTAGCTAGCTTAGGGTTTATTTTATAGGTAAGTATTTAGTTTTAAATAGGAATAATTTAGTTAATGATAGTTATTTTATTTATATTTATTTAAATTATATTTAAGTTAAGGGGGTTAGGGTTAGGGTTAGACTTAGATTTAGGGGTTAATAACTTTAATATAGTGGCGGCGATGTTGGGGGTGACAGATTAGGGGTTAATAAATGTAGGTAGGTGTCAGCGATGTTAGGGACGGCAGATTAGAGGTTAATAAAATGTAACTAGTGTTTGCGAGGCGGGAGTGCGGCGGTTTAGGGGTTAATATATTTATTATAGTGGCGGCAATGTCCGGTTCGGCAGATTAGGGGTTACATTTTTTTTAAGTGTTTGCGATGTGGGGGAGCCTCTGTTTAGGGGTTAATAGGTAGTTTATGGGTGTTAGTGTACTTTTTAGCACTTTAGTTAAGAGTTTTATGCTACAGAGTTGTAGTGTAAAACTCTTAACTACTGACTTTAAAATGCGGTACCAGGCTTGACAGGAGAGGGTCTACCGCTCACTTTTTGGCAGATTCGTAATAACGGCACTATGCAAGTCCCATTGAAAAAAGAGGATACGCAATTTACGTAAGTGGATTTGCGGCATTTCCGAGTCTGGCCAAAAAAGTGAGCGGTACACCAGTACCTGCAAGACTCGTAATACCAGCAGGCGTTAAAAAGCAGCATTGGGACCGGCCAACGCTGCTTTTTAAGCCTAACGCAAGACTCGTAATCTAGCCGACAGTTTTTTTCTAATGCTACAGTTGTTTTATAGCAAAAACGTTTGAAACATGGAGATTGGGAATTCATTGGTCGCACCCATACTAACTGCTGCATGGGCATTTGACAGGCACATGCTCTGAAAACAATGGATAATTGCTGTTTTGTAAAAAAAAGATTTCTATAATTTTAAAGTTGAAAGAATATACAGACATAACTTTTGCAAAATAAATATAGCCACTTTTTTGGGCACACATATGCATACTTTGATGTTTGCAGTTGCAAGGTAAATGTACTGAAAATAACGGATAATAGCTGTGTGTAAAAATATTTCTGTAATCTTAAAGATGAAGGAAGATATTGACACAACCTTTACAATATAAATATTGGCACTTTTTTGGGGCACACATGTGCATACTGTAATGTTGGCAAGTCAGTCATACAACTCAGTGTGTATGAATTATTTGCAGCTAAAAGATATACAGCACACTTCTATATGCACAATTTACCTATATGACATAACTGGATATGGCTGCTGCAGCAGACAAAATATTTACTGTCCAAATATTTTTCTTCCTCTTCCCAGCCCTTACCTCATCTCAATTCCTCTTCCATCTTTCACCACTTCCACATCCAGCTTCCTTCTTTTATATTTCAATCTCTTGTAATACAGGTAGATAGGCAGATTGCCAGCCAGTGCCTACCTGCATTATATATAATACAAAGGAACATACAATATTATAATGCAGGTAGGAGTTGTCAGGAATCATTCTTATGCATGTAAGTAAAGTAATCTGCAAGCTGACCGAATGTAAAATGAGAAGCAGAGACTTATATCATGTCCTTAACCATCTCCTAATTTTGTCAGGATTGGCCAAGAACTAAAGTGAAAGCTGCTAATTGGTCAATCGACTAAGAAGGACATTGGTGAATCATAAAAGAAGGAAGGAACACATTTTTTGCAGCACCATTATTTGTTTGGTAAAGGGGTGTTATCAAGCATTTTCAAATGAATTTAAGGAGCATAGCAAAATTAGTGTTTATTTTTTAATTTGCCTGATTCCAAAATGCAGTATTAGAAGTAAACCCGTACAATACATTGTGAACTTAATTTAAAGTTGCGTGATTGTAGCTTCTGAAAACATACAATTTAAAAAAAGACGACTCTATAAAACATGTTTTACATACTGCAATGTCTAAAAAAAAAAAAACAACAAAAAACCCACACTATCATAAAACAAAAACTTGTGGCTACAGTTTTCAATAGGCTGTTAATATCCCATACACTGGAATCTGTGATGGTATAAAACAAAGACACGGAAGGGCGCCTCCTAGTGTAATAAAGTACAGATGGTGTACAAATATGTGATAACAGATGTTCAGGTACTCACAAGTGTGGCAGCACTCACTCGTGCTTAGTAGTGCATACTGGAATCTCACAGTGTCCCAGCTCACTGTTCTTTTCCCACAGGTCTCAGTCTAGGCTGTAGTCTCCAACCGCAAACAAACATGGACAGGCTCTGAGTCAAGTGATAAGTTTTAAAATCACTTTTATTAAAACACCCGTAAGATTAGGAAACGTTGGGGTGAACATTTTCGAAATATTATTAAGGGTAGCCTGAAACATAGTGTGTCAAGACACAGTCAAATGGCATTAGGGTGAAAATTGCATGTTTCGTATAACCCCTCTGGAAAAGGTACCTTACAAACAGGGTGGCAATCACCTTACCTGTTTGAGACAAAGAGAAACTTATGGGATTTATAAGTTTGGTAGCCTGTTTCCAGAGGGGCTAAACGAAAATCTAGATTTGGCTGCTTTCTAGGAGGGAGACAACTGTGGGTCTTATTGTATACTATCATTGTAATCCTTGGATGTGTGTATCAGTTGGCCTCTGTACAAAACATACATACATACAAATTTTATTAATTTTTCATTCACATACTTTAGGTCAGGAATTACAACTAGAAAATCCTACAATATATTGAATATATTGAAGCTGAATTTTAGATTAGGCACATCCCACGTTTGTGATTATATAGAGCACACACACTTGAGATTAAGTATAGTATCATTTATGATTAGTATTGTATGACCGATCCTTAATATTAGGTCATAGATATGCCAATAATTAGTAAGAGCACATATAATCTTTGGTATATCAATTAAAGATATATAGCACATATAAATATATAGTATCACGTTATATATTTGAGATATAAGCAAGTTATACCTTAGATACACTAATATCAGTTAGGCCCATTGGGCAGGGTTAATATAGTACACATATATATTTAGTTCTATCACATATATTTTTAGGATTAACACAGTTTTGCGATATGAGATATACCTTATCCCTATTGGATACAGAGTATCTCTACCTTGTAGCTAAGTTTAGTATCACATTGCTTTTTATAATATATATAGGTCTCATTTGGTGTTTCTAAGGATACACCTATATCAGCTAGGTTCAGTAGTAGTGGCCATATGAAGCATAGGTAATCATAGATATCCATTAAATATCATTATGTATCATGGTCGGCAGTGCACCCATCTCAACATCGAGATACAACCAGATTAGCTGTAGTCACCTTCTAGATAGATTCGTAGTGCCTGCTGGTATGGATGGGTATAGTTCTGAATGGTGGTTATAGTAAGGGAGGCTTGGCCCCAGTGTTATTAGAATAAGAGGAGAAAAGGGGGCCAATCTAGTCCACGCCTACCTTATGTGACGTGTCTAATGGCGATTGGTTAAGAATAGGAGGCGTGTTAGTTAACCTGAGTTACACGTATAATAATAATAGCTAGGGGGGCGTGTCCGTGCAGTGTTCCAGAGAGGACGCATTTTCTGAAAGCTCCAAAAGAATCTTTGGTAATCCGCCGATTATTGAGCTTTCACAGCGACAATAAAAATATAGAAACAGAAAGCCCTATAGTTTTGACACTTGGGGACCTTAATCACTTAATCTGCTGTGGTATTTGAATATTCAGATCGGAGAACGGCCAAAGGCGGCGGCCTAACAGTTGGTATCCACCTCCCCCCCGGGAAGAGCCGGGTTATCGGTGCTGTCAGACTGGGCTGACTTACCGAACCTCTTCAACACCTAATCATACTTTACATATATGGTTATACACAGACAAGACACTGGGAAATAAGTTTAAGTAAGAGGAGTGCAAGTGCTGAACTACTTATCTCTTTACTATGTCCGACATGAAAGAACCGGATTGTCAACACCATCTAACATCTTCTTTTGAGAGGCTGGAAAGACTCTTCGAAAATCTACTTCTTAAAGCACCTTACGACTTTTTAGTGGGCAAAGTATACACAAACAACGAGTCGGGCGCTCAAAGTGACAACTTCAGTGACTTAAACAAACAATATGGCGCCAACTCCACGGCGCACACAACATCAGATGTAGAGTCTCACGGCATCGCTACAAGACAACTAAGCCTTCAGTGCCGCTATGAAAAAACTCAGACGCAGACTAGCTTGATGCCGGTTTCAAAGCATATCAAAGGAGCTAGCTATACTACCGAGAACCCGGCCACCAGCGACCGCCACTTAGTACCAGAGGCCTCTTGCATGTGGGCACTCGATAAAATTCAAGCTAATATCATTCAGCTAATATACCTGACACACAGAAGCGTGGCGTTGTCTAGGAAGCCTGACGGAAACTTGCAGACAGAAGTAGCCACGGGGTCGGAGCTTGCTGGGAGAGAAGCTGTCTCTAAACAACATAATGCAGCCTGCTCCGATCCCCCCTACCAGCGCATGGAAAAGCTGAGCCCATTTTACACAAAGACGGCCCCGCACCAACCGCTGGAGAAGTTCCATAAATTCAATGATCAGCTTGCTCTCCACTGGTCTATACTGACTCATGGGCCTGGAGGGAGAGGATGTTTACCTATCTCGGAGGGGAACATTTTCCATTCGCAAGGTGATGGCCATTTTCCAAAGACAGGAGAGGGGTAGACTGCAGCCGACCCCCTCGGACAGCTGATTTAGCCCAACGCTACCCTCCGATCCTAATTTATCTAGATAGGTGCGATAAGGGTCTATTATTGGAAATGTATCCGTGCTCCAATATGACAGCCACAATATTTTAAGTCTTGCTCACTATTTTCCAAAAGATACGGAATGTATGAATAACTACTGATAATTGTTGCTTTCTGTTGTGTGTTGGGGAAGCCTCTTTAGAGTGGAGAGTACGGGTTTCTAAGCGGGTTTAGACTTGGGATTATAACGGAGACTATCAAAACATGGCTAATATGTGTTTTCAGTTTATCATATCTTCCTAGTAATAGAATTTATATGCCCTTGGACACCTTCATAATTCAAGTTTATTACAGAATATAGTTGTACATGTTGATAGATGCCTCCCATCATATAGGTTAGGCCTGATACACCATTTTATGCTGAGTATTCCTCATGCCGTGTGGGGCCTACGGCAGGGGCCCACAGTAAAGAGAGTAGGAAATAATCTATTGTCTGGCAAATATCCTATTATCTGTGTCTCCCTAGGAGCGGTGTATTGCATCGACACATTTTTCAAGATTACAACTAACATTACCTTGCTATTACATGTCACCTCTATCAATACTTAAGTGAGATGATTGCCCCCTCCGTTCTTGCACTTGCATATCTAGCCGCCAATCAGTTGATCACGCAAATAACTGTGGTTATATAGCCGGAATCACTGTCTATAATGTAACCCCCTATTATATCATTGCTGTTCCATAGTTTTAAACTTAATAACACGCTCCCACATATGTTTAACAGTCCATTCCTCACCTCACGCAGTCAACCTTAATTCAGGAGCTCCAGGTGTTGCCTATATATAAGATTAAACTTTAATTATAACCCTCATTTATATCAGATTCCCAGTTATACCTTACCCCCCTTAAATGAGTAATGATACATGCTGATATTGCATTTCTATGACTTTATAGGGCCGTAGCAACATATATCAAGCTATTCGTTTGGTTTTACTTGTTGTTTCTCCATATAATTGTTATGTTTATAATGCTTATAAATAATCCCTAACCATGACCATATACATCATCACTGGTCCAAGAGTGACCCTCCACACAAAAAGGATGGGAAAAAGAGGACTTTCATTATGTTTACTACAAACCTCCAAGTATGACGCAAATTTTTGCTATGTATGACAATTATGTTGTTGTTATTTTTTCTTATGTTGTCCTCAATAAAAAATTAAAAAAAAATTAAAATAATAATAATAGCTAAAGCTGACCAAGAAGGCAAAAAATCTGCCTAATATTAACATTAATCAAGGGAGTGATGACCTCCGTGTAGATAGTGATAGGTGATGTGCAAGTGGAGCTGGGGAGTTGAAGTGTGACTGCTGCGAGTCAGTAGGGAATATGTGGGGTTCTATGGAGCTGACGATATTAGCGTCAATCGATAGGATTGAGGTATCTGAGATGGCACGTATCACTGAGATGTTAATAATAATTTAGGATCACAGTATTCGATTTCTATTGTATGTTTTTTTTAGTTGGAAATATAATGACAGACAATCAAGCCCAGCCCTACACGCCCATAAGCGATGACGTATCGCTTTGGGATTGGTAGAGAGGTATTGCCACTTGCCCTATTAGAGAGAGAAAATATCGACATTTCAGTTAACACAATAAAAAAAAAAAAAAGAATGTTGTATTTTTTAATAAAAGATACGAGAATATGAATTTGGAGTTTTTAGCTAATCAGTACATTAAATTATTCAATATTAGATTTAAGGGTATACACTAAGGGCACAATGTGCTACAAACATCAAGGAATTGGATTTTAACTATGTGTTTATATTGTATTGGTTTCATCATGATATAACTATGCCTGACAAACATAAGGGTTAAATAGATATCTACACACATCAAGGAATTGGATTTTAACTATGTGTTTATATTGTATTGGTTTCATCATGAAATAACTATGCCTAACAAACATAAGGGTTAAATAGATATCTACACGCATCAAGGAATTGGATTTTAACTATGTGTTTATATTGTATTGGTTTCATTAAGGTGAACAGCTGTGTTTAGGGGTGTAACCACCCTAATGTGTTTCTATTGGTTAAATGTAGTATATATTCTTGAGCTCTCAGTCAGGTTGTTAGATGCCTGAGGAAACAGCAAGCTAGCTGAGAACTAGTTGCATTTATACACAGTGATATACGTATACACTGTGCTTTTAAAGACCATTGTTTTAATAAAAGTGATTTTAAAACTTATCACTTGACTGATAGCCTGTCCATGTTTGTTTGCGGTTGGAGACTACAGCCTAGACTGAGACCTGTGGGAAAAGAACAGTGAGCTGGGACACTGTGAGATTCCAGTATGCACTACTAAGCACGAGTGAGTACTGCCACACTGGTGAGTACCTGAACATCTGTTATCACATATTTGTACACCATCTGTACTTTATTACACTAGGAGGCGCCCTTCCGTGTCTTTGTTTTATACCATCACAGATTCCATTTAACCTCTTCTATTTGGGAAGGAGCTGCCGTGAATTCAAGAATAAAAGACCATTTGAAGCAAGTCCAAATGGACAACACTTTTTTCAGTGATTGATTCACCTATGGACTGATAAGTTATATCATTTTGTATATTTTATCACACTATGGGGCATATTTATCAAGTTCCGATTGGAGCTTGATGCCCCGTGTTTCTGTCGAGCCTGCAGGCTCGTCAGAACCAGCAGTTATGAAACAGCGGTCACAAAGACCGCTGCTCCATAACCTGTCCGCCTGCTCAGAGCAGGCGGACAGACATCGCCGGAAATCAACCCGATCGAGTACGATCCGGTTGATTGACACCCCCCTGCTGGCGGCCTATTGGACGCGAGTCTGCAGGGGGCGGCGTTGCACCAGCAGCTCTTTTGAGCTGCTGGTGCAATGCTGAATACAGCGTATAACAGTTGGTGTGATCAATATATAAAATATGACACCCATGTAGACATATCCTTCTTGTCATTGCAGATAGAGTTTGGGAGATTATAGTCCAAGGCTCAGATATATCCTTGCAAAAGAAATAAACTTAACCCTAGACATCTAATCAAGCACAATTCGCTATGTGACCTTTGCTTCTATCAATAAAGTGTTTGATGCTGTGTGTGCGTGTATATAGTCACATATACAGCTGGGTATGCCATCTACCTCTGCCTTTCACTAATTCACTTGCGGCTGTAGTTTGATGCTTACACAGTATTGCCTCTGGGTGTCTGAAATGGACATTATGTGCTGTTATTCTGAAGGTCACAACTGCAGGAGGTATTATTCATCACTGCACCATAACAATCTGTAGCTAGGGGAATAGCTGAGCGCCTACACTAGTTTGTCAGAAAAACTGTGTGCTGTAATGTAAGGTTGTGTGTTTTATAGGATAACAACTGCATCCTTGTATGGGATAAAGGATAGCTTTGTATAGGGATAAGCTGCTTGTGCATTACTGAATAGAGTAGGTTGTCCAGTGTCCGTGTCCGGCAACTGTAAGTACAGAGTACAGACTGAGTAGTGATCTGTTTCTTGTGCCATGCTGACTCTGATCTAGCCTGTATGTAACTATAAAATATGTATTTTCCCCCCATAATGCAGATCTGTGGACTATAACTTAAACAACGACAACAAGGGTGTGCAATTTGTCCTGTTCTCTACAACTCTATTCAGGGTTTCAGAGCCGCATGTGATTTTCATCACTCCCCGTGACCGTCTCATCACAAAACAAGGACATTCCCTCCCGTGGCTGCTGCTTCTCTCACAGATTTTAAAAGACACTTTTTTTCAGGAGCAATAGCCTCTTGAAAAGCATTGTTTAACAGCTGTGAGAGAAGCAGCAGCCACGGAAGGGAAGGTCCTTGTTCTGTCCCTAATCAGAATTGTAGAGAATAGGGCAAATTGCACACCCTTGTTGTCGTTGTTATAATCCACAAATCTGCATTATGTCAGAGGGGAAAATACATATGTTATAGCTACATACAGGCATAATAAAAATGCACCTTATCCCTAGGGCTCGTATGTGTTTCTCTTGATGGCGGGGGGGGGGGGGGGGGGGGGGCTGAGGCAGTAAAGCACTTAACCTCCTGGAGGAACTAGGAAGCATGCTGTGCAGTCACATTTGTGGCTGCTGAATCCTTATAGTGGTTGGTGGGTAAAGCAGTAGGATAGCAGAGACCATGCAGAAAGACAGCAAACTACAGGAGACACTAACAAGGATATTGCAGGTTACATGAGCAGTAAGCACCAGAGTATAAAGTGAAGTAGGCTGAACTGTAAGTTAGGGTACTCCTCTCCTTCACCTCCTCCTCCAAGGCTGTGCTTCAGTGAAGGGCTGAAATGCTGCCCCAGCCAGTGCCTTCCTTGGCCTGGCTGTAGTGAAGGTAAAGGCTGGGGAAGCTGAGTATTTTGCATACCTTTTGTGTCTGTTTGCTTACAGTCGTGGAAGGCACACTTTTGGCAAAAGTGTGCCTTCCACGACTGTAAGCAAACAGACACAAAAGGCACTGTTTTACTATTCTACAACAACATGGATAATGGGACAGGAAGTGTCACTGCTGCAATATGCTATTTAAAAACAATAATTGGTTTGAAAAGTGACTTTTCAAACCAATTATTGCTTTTAAATAGCATATTGCAGCAGTGACACTTCCTGTCCCAATATCCATGTTGTTGTAGAATAGTAAAACAGTGCCTTCTGATGCATGGGCTAATTTGGACTACTGTTTACATTTCTTAGTATATACAGTGGGGAAAAATGTATTTAGTCAGCCACCAATTGTGCAAGTTCTCCCACTTAAGAAGATGAGAGAGGCCTGCTTGTATATGATATTGCAACACAAGCTATTTTCAGGGATATTGTTCAGCTTTTTCTTAATTATTTTTGAATAATTTGCCTGCTTGAACACAAAAATGGATACCGAGAATATCACAGCCAGAAAAACTAAATTGCAATCTTTAATTAGAAGAAGTCAGCCTACCACTGATCTTAAAGAACTAGGTCTGCCAAGTTTATTTTCAAAAAGAGAGCATTTGGAAATAAAAGAGTTGAAACTGTGGTGGGAGATTGAATTCTTGCAAATTTATATCGAAGAAAATAAAATCCCAAGAGGACTAAGGATGAAAAAATATCCAACTTATGCCACACAGAAAAAAGATTTCATGACAGAGTGGAACAATGCCTTAACTCAATGCTCTCTGACTTTGATGAAACAATTACTTAACAGCAAACTGGCAGATCATGCTGAGGTTCTAGATGAATTAAAATTGGTAAAAGACAGCACTGCTTCCTTTGTCTCTGATTCTAAATATGAAAGCTATAACAACCAACTAACTGAAACACTGAAAAAGCTTAATGAAGAATTATCAGACCGCAAGGCTAAGAAATATCATCGTGACTGTAAGGATTAGGACCTTGATATGGTTTACAACTGGACTACCACACAGAGAAATTCCAACAGATCTAAAAATAAGAAGAGCCACAACAGTAGCAACCAGAAGGGGCAAGTAAGCAAGAAGGTTACTTTCTCTAGCTTCGAGACTTCCTCTGTGGAGAGTCCCAGGGCATCTACCCCGATGACTGAAACATCTGTTGAAAGAAGTGTCCGTCCAAAAGATGGTAGCAGTCTTATTGCAGTACCTGAATTAACTTTGGCAAGTACATCTAATAAAATGAAAGAGCTGAGCCAAAAAAGGCTGTCAAAAAACGGGGTGGAAGAAAAGGAGCTCCCAGCCAGATATCCCAGCAAAAGAAGGGGAGGCATGGGACAAAATCCAAAAAATTAAATGCCCCCGTTATTGCAGCAAAGGACTTACCAAAGATTGTTGAAGAAGAACATGGTCCTAAAGAAATCAATATTGTTAATCTTTCCGATGTTAACTTGTCTTACTTAGAAATCAAAGTTTTGACAAAGGGTCTTTCAAGGGTCTATCATTTGCACCACTTTAAAAAGACATTTTAATACAGGCAGACAAAATGAGCCAGAAGAATTGATAAACAATAGCACCATCCAGGAAGCATATTTGACAACACACAATAGTATTCCTAATTTTGAGGAACAATGTAGTTTAATTGACCTAATGGGTCTTAATAGCAAAAGCACTAGACATGACATCAGTTCACACACCATACCATCAGTGAAAGTGAAAATGAAAAATGAAAAATTCTATCCTGTACAAATGAGGGGTGACCTAATTGAAGCATTTCATACAATAGTGGAAAAGGAATTAGTTGAGTTGCACCAAAAAATAAAAAAATAATAAAAAAAATTAAGGGTGGGGGGCGGAGCTAAGCCACGCAGGCAGATGGCTGTCTTCTGAGTGAGCTCCTAAATCCCTAGGCATTACATCTACAATATGATGGCTTTTCCCTTCCCTTTCTCCCTTGTTTATTGATGGGAACACTTACTCTAAACAGCAAGAGGCTTTTTGTGCGAAGACCGGATCTTTCTCTGCCTTTTTAATCAGGAGTTGTAGGAGTGATGCATCAGACCGGAGCTCCCGGCGAGGCCTGCAGCCCTGTGCATAACGCTGTAGCGCTTGAGCATATTTACCTGGAAGGTGTGCGCGGAAGAAACAACTTACTGAGCGACTTCGGAGGCCAGCAACTATCTGGGTAACTGTAACCGCGCACACACCTGACCACAACACCGGCCTTAACAGACCGCACACTCTCTTACCTAATACCGCGATCAGTATTCTCTAGCGGTCCCCGATTCCTATTTGCTCATAACAGTGGTTGGCAGAGACCGGAGGCAATTAACTCAAAACAGAGGCCCTGGTGAATTGGCCCGCTTCCCCTTTTTTGTATGTGTGTTTGATGCGTGGTGAGAGGCCTAGCTAAAGTTTTTATTTTGACACACTGCAACAGCCTTGTTCAAGGGGACACACCTATGACGGTCAGTGAGATTGCTTTCCTCAGACAACTCGCAGAGCTCACAAAAAAACACCTAATTTACTATTATCCAGCTTTGTGAACTAACTGTTTCTGTGACATCTCCTTTGCTAGTGCCTGTCACTTGGGCCTCAGTCTATCTTCCCAGTGGGAAACTTTTGAACTTTATTACAGCTTTGTCCAATCCTGCTCTCTCCTGCACTCAAGTTAATAGGGAAGCTATGCCTTGTAAAAGACAATCTAAATCAGAAAAAGATCTCCCTGTGCGCACACTTAGTGGCTACCTGAAACATCTTGACCATCCTAATATGGAGCTGTCTAGCAGTATGGAGGACAGTCAAAATGCTTCCCCTCCTATCTTGCAAAATCCTGATGTTCCTGCCTCACAGCCTATCACTAAAGAGGATCTACAGCTTCTCTCCTCCAAAGAGGACATTAAAAATGCTGTTAAAGAAATGAGAAATCTGTTTCATGAATTAAAAAAAGACATTGGCTCTCTTGACAACAGAGTTACACAATCTGAGGCAAAACATAAGGAGACATCAAGCTCCATATTACAAATGCAAACTGAGATGCAGCGACAATCTGACACCATACAGCTCATGTCTGACAAGATAGAAGATCTTGATAACAGAGGCCGCCGCAACAATTTAAGAATCAGGGGAGTATCTGAAACCATCCATCCCCCGGCGATTGAAGGCTATCTGCAGAGCCTGTTTCGCACTCTTAAAGACACCCCGGCCTCACCTGAGATAGCATTAGAGCGGGCACATAGAGCGCTTAGGGCAAAGCCACCCCCTAAGGCGCCCCCTAGGGATATAATTGTCCGTTTTTTGAATTTTAAAGAAAAGGAAGAAATTCTCCGTTGTGCACGTAGCAAACAACCGGTACAACATGCAGGTGAAACACTACAGATTTTCTCTGACCTCTCCCCAACCACTCTCTCGAAGAGGAGAGAGTTATCGCATATCACAGAGAGACTGAGAGCTCACAAGATCCCATATAGGTGGGGATTCCCTGTCTCCATTATTGCCTCCTGGCAGAACAAGACAGCTATCTTCCGTCCAGGATCCGATGCTCAAGCCTTCTTTGCCACTTTATCCATTGATGATGATGCCCCACATTAACTTTTCAATGCCACAGTTTTTTGCCTCTTGCCTTTTGAAGAATTAACATCCTCCTTATGCTTAAATGCTTGAAGGGGCCTTTCCTGACTTTTACTTACATGGACATTCGTATCCTTTAAGTGTCTCTCCATCCTCTGGCTCTTAGTCTCCAGATAAGGTACCACTTATTGTACTGAAGTCGGGTTTATTTGTCTTACATGAGACTGGGAAAGCACTAGTCCTCTCATATACTTTTCTCACCCCTCCCCCTTTTCCTATTGTCTCATGTAAATTTTATATATCAGGGGTCCTCTATGTTACACCAGCATTCTTTGGAAATGTTATTCACCTTGTATTTACCCTGTTGTTTACTTGCCTTGTACTGTTGACATAGGGTCTTCTGGCCTAGTGCCAGGAATACCATTGTACTGGGGTTTTGTTATATTGATATGTTCTCACCCCTATACCCCCTTCTCTCCCTCCCTCCCTTTCCATTTCCCCTCCCCCCTCCCCTCCTCCCCCTCCCCCCCTCCCCCCTCCCCTCCCTCTTCCCCTCCCTCCTTTCCTCTTCCAACTTACCTGAATCCCTCTATTGCATTTACATTCCTAATTCAATGTTTACAATTAAGTTTTGTACAACTATATCAGTGATGTTGTTACTTTAGTTTAAATTTAGTTAAATTCGATCAGCTGTAATGAGCCTCTGTGTGCTCTCTTCCCTTCCTTTTTCTTCTTCTCCTCCCCTTTCCCCCCCCTCTAGCCTCCTCCTCTCTCCTCTTCCTTTCCCCCTTCCCTCCCCGCTACTTCTCCCCCCCACTTTTTCTTTCCCCAAGCCATCTTCTTTACTGCCACAGGAGAGTTTGCTTCAGTGCTGCTCTCCTGAAATTTTATATTATATGTTTAAAATGTTCTGTCCTAGGGATTACTTCCACTGTTTCTCATACTTCTTTGTTTTCATCTCCTTCTGTTGTTAACTTTATCCCTTTAACGTTATATTCTTTCTCTTCCCTCTCAGTCCCTACTGATATACTCCTTTATCGTCTCTACTGTTTCTACGTACAGCGTTTATCTACTCTATTCTTTCCCCTATCTTTCTTTTTCTATATACATTCTTCTCCTTCCTCCCCCTTTCCCCCCCCCCTTCCCTCCCATGGCCCGCTCGAGTAGTAAGTTTGGCTCTCACGGGCTTACCTTTGTCTCTGTTAACGCCAAAGGTCTGAATGACCCGGGAAAGAGGTCAATAGCTTTCCATGAACTGCAAAAACACCATAGTCATGTCATCTTTTTTCAAGAAACTCATTTTCGTAGGGGACGCGAACCAAAGTGGCAGAATAAACAGTACCCTGTGGCCTTGTTTGCCTCAGGCCCGTCCAAGAAATGCGGGGTGGGCATTATGATTCACCACTCAGTCCCACTGCAAATTATGCATATTGAAAGAGACCCTGAGGGCAGGTTTTTGCTGATTACTGGCACACTGTATGATCATCCGATCACGCTGGCCACTGTCTATTGCCCAAATGCCGACCAGCATCATTTTATGTCTAAAGTCTCAAAGTTAATTCTTGACCACTCTAAGGGCCCTCTGTTCTTGGCAGGGGACCTTAATGTACCTTTGGATGTGTGTGTAGACACGTCCAACGGATCAGCAAGTATTCCCTCTAAAATAATTAAATCTGTTAGGACAACCATTGCGAATCTCCAACTACATGATGTGTGGAGAACACTTCACCCATCTGGGAGAGACTATACTTACTACTCCCCTCCACACAATAAATATTCCCATATTGATTATTTTCTTTTTGACTCGACTGGACTGGACATGACCGTTAGTTCTAAAATAGACTCTATTACATGGTCAGATCATGCTCCTATAATTTGTAACATCCAATGGCCTGACCTTCCTCCTACGTCTTACATTTGGAAATTAGACGATCACCTACTAGAGAGACAGGACATTAAATCTGCGATCCAAAAATCACTAGAGGACTACATGACACATAACTACCCTGTACATACTTCTATCACTAGCTTTTGGGAAGCGCACAAGTGTGTTATTCGAGGGGAGTTCCTTAAACATAAGGCCCAATTGTTGAAACAGCAGAGAATAAAACATACACAATTTCTACAAAAAGTGTCTGAACTAGAAACCACAGAAATTATTAACCAGGTGGTATCACACCCTGGTGAGACTGCATAAGTACTTTCCCTCTGCAAGCCCATACTGCTGGAGGGGATGCGGTGAACTTGGCTCTCTTATGCATATCTGGTGGTCCTGCCCTTTGTTAAGAGATTTCTGGTCGACAGTCCTTAAGACAATGTCACACAAAGTGCAGACTCTGATACCTGACGCCCCTGAGACCATACTCCTGCTGCAGATTCCTAAATTAAAAAATAACTTTGCTAGAGCACTTCTCCTAATAATGATTACGGGAGCCAAGAGATTAATCCCTCGTAAATGGAAGTCCAAACAAACCCCCTCCCTGGAGGAGTGGCGTGCCTCGTGGACGACTTGCTAAACTTAGAGAGACTGCACTACCTTAAAATCAATCAACTGACAACCCATGAAATGATGCTGGCGGTATGGAGGGACACCCCAATTTGAGTCCATGCCCGCTTTAATTACTGCTTAATTTACTACACATTGCCCCATGCTCGAGCACTCCACCTTTCCCCTCCCCCCCCCCTTTTTTTTTTTTTTCCTTTCTCTTCTTCTCTTCCTCTCTCTCCTCCTTCCCCCTCTCCCAATGTATGGCTCCTTCTCTTCTTTCCCCTACTTCTTCTCTGTCTATCCCCCCCTACCTATTATGAGTCTTTATATATTCTTTTATCTCTGTAAAAACGAAAAACCTATTGATACCATGCTTTACTGCTTTGGAGGGGTGTCTAGTTTTCCTCCCCCTCCGTTCTCATTATCATTCGGAAATGCAATTGTACGATCTTGTTCGCTCCTTTAAAATTCTTTATTTATACATCCAGCACTGAGTAAGGCAACAAATGATATATACAGAAAATTTGTAGAATATGATGACAATAGTTGCAACCAAAGACAGCACTGTATTTTTTTTATAATCTATTAACATAGCTACTCCAGACATTACTTGTCTTCCCTCACTTCACATCTAACTTCCTACATCTAGTTCCGCTATATGATAAGGCAACAGATAACAGTATAGTTTGCATAACATATTAGAGCCGATCAAAAGATTTCCAAGAGTCTTTGGTGTTTTGTAGCTCTTTACAATCAGCAAGTCATTGCAGCTCTACTATGAGTGCGTCTTTCATTCGAAGTTGGGTGTTATATATCAACAGCTTAATTTCCCCTCCTCCCCATCCATCTCTGCTTCCTATTTTCTCCTGACTTGACCCAGAGCGCCCCCCCAGGGTTCCGTTCCAGCCTCTCATCTTTAGTCTCTCTATTGGTTCGGTACCTTGTTAATTGAAATGTTTAGAAAATGTTCCATTTGCCTCGTAACTGGGCTTCCAGAACAACCTCTGAGTTTTTGAGTGGGTACAGTATTTGTCTCTGATGTGTTAAGTCTAAGGTGTGAATCAAGGGTTCCCATTTGTTGAGGAAGTGTTTAGTTCGTTTTATGATGTCACCCTGTGTGTCTACTTGTTCCCGAACCATTTGCTGTTGTAGTTCTAATTTGAGATGTGTCAGTGTTGGCGGGTCAGGCTCCATCCACTTCTTGAGGATAAGCTTTCTGGCAATCAGTATAACATTATGAACAAATGTCATGTGTTTGTTTGTGTCCGATTGTGTGTGGAGGAATATCACTACGTGGATATTTAGGTCTATACTCCCTCCCGTAACTCTCATTGCCCATTTGTGTGCCATGTTCCAGAATCTCGTAAGTTTTGGGCATTGCCAAATCATGTGGAGGATGTTGGGGTTTGAGTGCGTGCATTTTGGGCAAAGTCCCGAAGTCTCAGGACACCATCTGTGGAACATCTTTGGTGTTATGTAAGCATTATGCAGTAGTTTTGTATGTGATTCCCTGATGTCGTTTGATAATGATGCCTTCCTCACCTTTAAAACACTTTGTTCAATGATTTGGTCCGTGACTGGGTTTGGAGTCCAGGTGCTCCATGTATGTTGAATTTGGTCTCTCGTGGTCTTGTTAGTCAGTGTTTGGAGTGCTTTGTATGTATGTGAGATTGAAGTCAGTCCTCCCTTTGTCAGAGTCAGTAGTTTGTATATTTCACAGTTGGTGTCCGGCATGTCCCCCGTCCCCAGAATGCTTTGAACGTAGTGTCTTGTCTGTAAGAATGCGAAGTGGTGTTTGTAAGGTAGATTAAATTCTATTTGTAATTCGGCAAACGATTTGACTGATTTTTGGTCTGGCGTCAGGACTTGTCTGATAGTAGTCAGTCCCCTTGTTTCCCATTGTCTGAAAGGCGATGTGGTGAAACCCGCCTGGAAATCTGGGTTACCTCGTAGGGGTAGGTATACTGTATTTTTGAATTTTATTTTCAAGGTTCTGCAGATTTTCCGCCATGCTCTTACAGGTTGGAGGAAGATAGTGTTGTGCCCTACTGCTCTTTCTAACTGTGTGTGAGTCATGTGTGGGAGCATTTTTAGCGACCAAGGAGCAATAAGTTCTGACTCTAGCGTACCATTTGTGAAGACATTTCTGTCCAAAAGCCAATCCATTACATATTTAGCTAAAGCTGCCCAGTTGTAGTACTCTATATTTGGGAGTGCTAGTCCCCCCATCTCTGGTGAGCACGTCATTTTTTTATGTCCTATTCTGTGTCTTTTCCCCTTCCATAGAAAGTGAAGTATATCTCTATTCAGTGCTTGTAGATCTTGTTTATGTAGGAGTTCGGGTAGCATTTGTAATGCATATAGCAGTTTGGGGAACAGGATCATCTTAATTAGCCCTACTCTTCCTGATAGTGTCAGTGGTAGTGGTATCCAATTTAGGAGTGTGCGTTTTAGTTCCTTGATTAGTGGTCTGAAGTTAAGTCCATACCACTCTCTGGGGTCTCTAGAGAGATTAATACCTAGATATTTAAACGAGTTAGTAACAATCTTAAAGTTGTCTTGTAGTGGTTCTGCTGGTGACTTATTCCTTAACCATAGCAGCTCTGACTTATCTTTATTTATGCAGTATCCTGATATTTGGCCGAACTCGGTGATAATGTGCATTAAAATAGGGATATTTCGCCTGGGGTCGCTGGCATATAGGATCATATCATCTGCGAAAAGGGATATGTGGAGGGTTTCTTTGCCTATATTTAACCCTGCCGTGTTTTTCCTAATTTTGGTTGCTAGTGGTTCAAGGGCCAGGTCAAAAAGGAGCGGGGATAGTGGGCATCCCTGTCTTGTGCCTCTCATTAGCGGGAAAGTGTGTGATGGTTCGCCATTAACTAGAATTGCTGCTCGGGGTTCGTCATACAGTGCGTAGGTGGCTGTCATAAAGTCGCCCTGAATCCCAAATTTCCCAAGGGTTGTGAAGAGATGGTCCCACAGTATCTTATCAAACGCTTTTTCGGCATCAACCAATAAAATACAGGCGTCTCCCTCCTTCTGATCTCCCTCCTGATTTCCTTCCCCCCAGTAGTGTGACAGAACTAGCTGCAATTTTCTCATGTTCTTAACTGAGGATCTCCCTCTAACAAACCCTGTCTGGTCTTCGTGTAGCAAGTCCGGTAATATCCCCGTCAGTCTGTTGGCTAGAATTTTGGTGAACAGTTTGTAGTCTGAGTTGAGTAATGAAATTGGTCTATACGAGGCTGTCAGTAATGGGTTTCTGTCTGGTTTGGGGATAACTGTCACATTTGCTTCCGTGAATCTATTTGATAGGTCTGCTCTTCCTTTCATTATGCCATTGAACAATAAGGTGAGTGTCTCCGCCACCTCCTCTCTGATCATTTTATAGAACTCCCCCGGCAGACCGTCAGGTCCGGGGTTTTTTTCAAGGGGCAAAGCGTCAATAGCCCTAGTTATCTCTAGGGAGTCCACTGGGCCATTTAGGATCTGTAACTGTGTCTCAGTTATTTGAGGGAGGGCCAAGTCCTTCCAAAAGTTTTGCTTCAATGCCTCATCTACTTTCTGTGGGCTATACAGTTTGGAATAGTAGTCTACGAATGCTTTGTGTATATCCTCTTTTTTTGTTAGTATTGTTCCCTGTTTCTGTATGGCTGCTATAGTGTTAGGTTTCCTGGTTAGTTTGGTGATTTTTGCTAGTAATTTACCTGTGCGATTACCATAACGATAAAATTTAGCCTGCATTCGAGTTTGGGCTCTGCCTGCTGTCTGAATAAGGTGAGTGTCTCTGAGGGTCTTGATGTCTTTGTAATGTAATCTGTTTTGGTCTGTCGGGTGTCTGAGGTATTGATTCCTTGCATTTAGGAGTTGGCGGAGAAGTAGTTCACCTCTCTCTCTGCAAATTTTTTTAATTCTGATTGCGTAAGTCGTGATCCCCCCTCTTAGCACCGCTTTTGCCGTTTCCCAAAACAGCGAAATGTCATTCATGTGTTGTTTGTTCAGATCTTTGTAAGCTAACCACTCTCCCACCAAGTGTTTTCGCAAGTTGAGGTCGTGATACAGATGCGTAGGGAATCTCCATCCACACATCTTTCTCTGAGGGGCATCAGTAGTTAACACTAGTGTCACTGGTGAGTGGTCTGAAATGGTTATGGGATCTATCTTGATATCTCCTATCCTAGAGGCTAAGTGACTTGAGACTAGGAAATAGTCTATGCGGGAGAGTGTGGTTTTCGATGGATGTGCACATGTGTAATCCCGGGCCTCAGGGTTTCTTTCCCTCCATATATCTGTAAGACCTAGACTATTTTTAAAATTTTTAAGAATCAATGTTTCTCTTCTAGATCCTGTCCATAGCTGTTTGGGTTTTGTGTTGCTAGTGGGGTTACGGAATCTGTCTGCAGGTGTCTGAGGCGCTATATTGTAATCTCCACCCACTATAATGGGTAGGTCTGCAAATTGCAAGAGTTTGCTTTGGAGGTGTATTAAAAATTCTCTCTTCTGTGTCTGGGGACCATATATACCGCAAAGAATCAGGGATAGTACGTCAATTTTTAGTTTTATAATCAGGTATCTACCCTCAACGTCAGAGATCACCTGTAGAATGTCGTAATTCAGTCCCTTTCGAAACAATATTGCAATACCTCTCGCTCTTTTGTTTTCATAGGGTGTGAAGAGTACTTCTCCCACCCATCCCTGTTTAAGTTTTTGATGTTCTATCTGCGATAGATGTGTTTCCTCTAGTATGGCTATGTCGGCCTTTTTTGTATTTAATTGTCTCAGTATCGCCTTTCTTTTAATGGGTGATGTTATCCCTCCCACATTCCAGGTGGTGATTTTCATTGTGCTACAGTGGGTGTCCTGTGTGTATGGGTGTCACGAATTGTCTGGGTTGTGAGATGTGAAGTGTTATGTATGAGTGTTGCAGTATAGGTTAATAAGCGTTACTTACTGTTTCTTGCAGTGTCCAAAATCTGGCTATTTTCCCCCTGGGGGAGCGCTCTTAGGTCTGATGGAGTCTATCTATCACTATGATAAACAATAAGTAATCAGGTTAGTGAGTTTTAACTTGTAAACTTTCAAAACCGTTTCTTGAATTTGTGCAACAGAGACAAATACATGTAATAAATTTCAACAATATAACTGGCAATAAACAGTAACAAAATTTTCCCGTTTCCCATTCCCCCCCCCCACTTGTAAAGGATATAGGTTATCATGTCCTTTAGTTTTTAAGAGGCTTTACTCTATACTTCTTGAGGCCTTAAGCAGTGTCTCTTGTTTTCAAAAATCATTTGGCTGAGCGTGGTGGCCCTGTTGGATTATTAGTTCTTAGTGTTTAAAGTGCTTTCTACTTCTTCATCTATGATCCTGACAGCAATTCTCATCTTCCTGAGATAGAGGGGCGGTTTTCTTGATCTTGTGTTTGTCGCTGTTCACTCTCTCTCTGCAGGTGTAGCTTGAGCTGTTGTGGTGACTCAAAGAACAGAGGACCATTGGTTGTGTGCAGCCGTAATCTCGCTGGATATAGCAGGGCTGCTGGCCTGCCTTGCTCGATGAGTTGTTTGCAATAAGGTGTAAATTCTTTTCTTCTGGCTGCTACTGTTGCAGAATAGTCCTGGAACAAATATAATTTTCTGCCTTCAAATTCCAGCGACGGGACTTTTCTGTAGGCTTGAAGAATTGCTATTTTTGTTTTAAAGTTGAGATACTTCACCATAACTTGTCTAGATTGTTGGGTATTTTCCTCCTGTTTTCGCGGGTCGCCAACTCTGTGGGCCCTCTCTACTGTGCATGGAAGACATGACTGAGGAATGTGCAACAACTTTGGCAGGGTGTTTTCTGCAAAATCTATGAGTTGTGATCCTGGGAGAGACTCTGGAATTCCTACAACCCGTAGGTTGTTTCTTCTGGACCTGTTCTCCAGGTCGTCGATTTTGGCCCATAGCCTATCATTCTGCTGTTGCAGTGTTTGAATATTGGTCTCAGCTTCTCTATGGCGAGTCTCTCCCTCTGCAACCCTTTGTTCCACTTGAGTGAGTCTGCCATTAAAAGATTTTACTTCTGTTGTAAGTGAATCCATCCCTGTTTGTAACTGCTCAATTTTCGGTAAGAACAGGGTAGAGATCTGTGAGACAATTGGGTGGGTGTCCATAGGCATAGAGTTCGGCATATCCTCTGCCTCTACAGGTGTCTGTGTCGTGTCCACTTGATTTCTTTTCTTGTCAGCATTCTTAAGTCTGCTAGCCATTGTTCCTGTCTTTTTGTTATAGGAGTTATAGTATTTTTGCATGCAGCTTTAAGAGTCCCAGCTAGTGCTGCCCTATATGGTGTGTTTTTATATTTGGTTCACTACAAATTCGCAGCTTCTGTCTGTTTCCTTACAGATCATAGAATGATGTCAAACTTAAGGCCAATGATATGCTTGATAAGCGGTGGGTGAGCAGGGGGGGGCTAGGCCCGAGCCCTCTAGCCCTGCATGATGTATGAGTTACAGTTGATGTTTGAAAAAGGGGTTAATGGTTCTAGTGGTTTTAGATTTTAGCCACCAGGACTCCCAATGTAGCTTTTTCAAAGTGTGCCCTAATTCCAGGGCTGAAGTGAGAGCCAGTTTCAAGGAGCAGGTTTTCTTAATGTTTTGGCCTGTCTTTCAATGTCTGAGAGAGCATGCAGCATGTGTGATTGTATGCCCTTTTCCTTGCGTGACTGTTCTCTTTACCCCCTGTGACTTAGTTTTTGTTCCCTGTGATTCTGCAGTTTATGTGATTTTATGTGGGGCTTTTCCCTTCGCTGTGCGAGTGTGGTATGTAGAGAGTAAATGTGCGCACTTTTCACTGCAGTTTTTCGCAGTTAATCTGGTTCTCACTTCACTCTCAGGTGAGCTGTGGCCTGCGTGTTTAATAGTGGAGGTCCGGCAGCAGATTAGCAAAATGGCGGCGTTCCCGCCGTTATCTGGATCTTCCCTCCCGGCCCCTCGGATGCTTTAAAAATTTGTTCAGGGCTCTTACCGGGTACTTGAGGTCTTGGCACCTGTCCCCTGCTTGGTGTTTGGGGGTCGTGTGGAGTCTGGCTTTGTCCGGTAACTTTGCGGCTGCAGCTGCAGCTTGTCCCTACTTCTTCTGTCTGGCGGCTTTTGCGGCGGGGGAATCCGATGACTGATTCCTTGCTGAAGTGTGTCCGGGCAGTTGTGGTTTCCCCTGCCAAGGATTTCAGCGTATTTTAGGGGCACTTGTGAGGCTTTTCGCCAAGTTAGGGGCTGTAAGCAGCGGAGCTCCTTTCCCTGCTTCCACCCTCTGTGCCCTCCCACCGGAAGTCCTTGTTCGCTCCTTTGAGTCGGACAAGTCAGACACTGTAGATGAACATGTGCACCTCATTGTGTGTAGGTTTTGTGCTACCTCTTGTTATGTGGTGTAATACTCCTACAACAGATAATGTTATGTTATGCCATTTCTTTGTTGTATTTCTGATTCTTTTTCATGTTTAATAAAGCTGGTTTTAAAAATTAAAAAAAAAAAAAAAAAAAAAAATTAAGGGTGACAATTTAAATAAATCAGAAAGGATTGCCCTCAACCAATTAAAAAGAAATAACAAGTTAGTTATTACCAATTCTGACAAGGGAGGCTCACTAGTGGTTCAAAATAAAGATAATTACATTAAAGAAGCCCTAAAACAACTTAAGGATTTCAATACTTACACTAAGCTTAGCTTTAACCCTACTATTAAATTCCAACAAGATCTAGAAAAACTCTTAAACCAATCAGTACATAGAGGTTATATCACAAAAACTACAGCAGACAATTTGAAAGTTACTCATCCACAGATCTCTGTATTTAAACATATACCCAAAATACACAAAGATTTAAAATCTCCACCCGGTAGGCCCATCATTTCGGGTATAGGTACACTAGATGAGCATTTACAATCCATTGTGTCTTCCACTACTGGGCATGTCAGAGACACTAAACATCTACTAAATATGCTTAGAGAAGTTGAAATATATGAAAATTGTATTCTTGTTTCTATTGATGTGTCTTCGCTTTATTCGTGTATTCCACACAACCAGGGGCTTTATGCTCTTTATCAAATGTTAAAAAGACACACCAATTATGAAGTTGAATACATTGAATTACTCATTGAGACAGTAGGATACCTTTTGACACACAATTATTTTCTGTTTTTGGGACAATATGCGAATCTATATTTAAGTTTTTTTGAACTGATAAAAATTTATACAGATGTGAATCCCTACAAATCATGTATAAAAGCATATTTTAGATACATAGATGACCTCTTGGTAATATGGAGAGGTAGCACCACACAATTACATGATTTTTTGGGATACATAAATGATAATGATATGAATCTTAGATTCACATATAGCAGCTCAAAAACAGAGTTGGCTTTTTTGGATGTTTTGCTTAAAGTTTCTACGAATAAAATAGAGACAGAATAGAAAAATATATAAATATATAAATAGAGACAGAAACATATCGTAATCCAACAGCTGGCAACACTATCCTTAGAGCCAACTCTCACCATCCTGAACACTTAAAGAGAGGAATACCAAAGGGCCAATATATGCGCCTACGTAGAAACTGTACCAACATATCCCAATATAAAAAACAAGCTGAGGGTACAAAAAGAATACACTTGTAAATATATCAAACAATGTTTTATCTATGGATAGAAATGAACTTTTGCATGATAAATTAAAAAAAAACTAATCTCCCTGGATCCACAGTAGTGTTTTCAACTAAATATAGTAAGCAATATCAACAAATATGTTCAATAATTAGAAGGAAAAAAAGAAAGATTTTAAGTTGCACAATAATTAGAAAAATCTGGCAATACTAGAAAAAAAACAAGCTTCTTGACACAAATATTTTAAATAACATAAAATTTGTTTCAAGAAAAGCAAGAAACATTGGAAACTGTCTTAAAAGACATTTTGACAAAAAAATTGACCATACACAAAGAACATGGTTAGAACCAAGACTAGGTTTCTTCAAATGTGGCACTAACCCCTGTGAATCATGTGATTATGCAGAAGTTGAATCTTCTTTCTCTTCCAGTCATACTGGTGAAAAAATTAACATAAAATATAATCTAACGTGTAATTCTATCTTTGTGGTATATTTAATTACCTGTAAACTCTGTAAAAAACAATATACAGGTCGTACCTCTCGCATGCTCAAAGATAGAATAAGAGAGCATCTTTTATCTCTGTTAGATAAGCAAGCAAAAACACCAGTTGCGAAACACTTTAGATCTCATTGTGATAATCCTTCTAAATACTTTTCATTTAAAGCTATAGATCATGTTCCGAAGCTAAACACAGGAGG
Organism: Bombina bombina; assembly: GCF_027579735.1. Taxonomy (NCBI): domain Eukaryota; kingdom Metazoa; phylum Chordata; class Amphibia; order Anura; family Bombinatoridae; genus Bombina; species Bombina bombina. Next base: position 663,840,159 of record NC_069504.1, on the reverse strand, counting down.
CAATAGACATGACAGACTAAATAAGTGGGAAAGTTTTTGGATATTTACCCTACAATCAGGAGCACCTATGGGCATAAATCAAAAGGCAGATATAAAATTATTCACTGGGTAAAAACTATATGATGCACATTTCATACGTGTTTCTATATATTTCTTCATGTTTCACTCTTTCACAAGCATGTTCACCTAATTAATTGTATTAGTATGAAATACATTATATTCTGTATGGCATATGTCACTTTAAAATTATATTATCACATATAACAGTCCATCTCTGCTGTATATATCTATTTGGCTAATATTATTTCCAATAGTGCTTTAAACTATATGATATAGCGGAGAAATTCTGTTTATTTATTTAAACTAGTTTATTTATTCACTTTAGTTGTTTTTCTATTCACTTTCAGTATTTCAGTATAAACTGTTACACTGTCTTCTTTTGCACATTCCTCAGTTTTCTTCACTTTTTTTAAAAAAAAATATTTTCACTTTATACTTGTTTTAGAAACAAAAAAATGGGATCCAAATATTTCTTTCACTATAAACTTTTGTAATCTATATATCTACCTTGGAACCATGAATTGTATTGGGGTGTATCACTATATAGCATTTTTTATCAACAGCATTATAATTCCACATCTAATTCTTCCTCTAGTTAGGCAGTAAAGGTTACTAATTGTAGTTTATTTTCCGTATTGCAGTTTTTTTCACAAACAAAACTACAACATTACTTTGTATCTTTCTTAAATAAGAAAGCAAAGATGTTAACATTTAAATTATGTTAACTCTAACTACGATATATGTACCAACACATTGGCCCCTATTTATTAAAGGTCTTGCGGACCTGATCCGACAGTGCGGATCAGGTCCGCAAGACCTCGCTAATTGCAGAGAGCAATACGCTCTCCGCATTTAACATTGCACCAGCAGCTCACAAGAGATGCTGGTGCAACGCCGCCCTCTGCTGATAAGAGCAGTTAAGAGCAGTTTGAATAATTTAGAAGCATTATCACAATGAGATCTAAAGTGTTTTGCAAATAATTCAGATAATATATAAAAATATTTTAGTCTGTGTCATCTAGTCTTTAAACCGCTATTGAATTATTAATTAATTTTTAATTGAGATCATTGTTAACTGAGTGCCTTCTTTTGTATTTTAATATTTGTATACGAGCAATCATTTCTTTTATATTGTTCACATGTTGCTATACTTGACCCGATCTGAATATGCAAATAATGTGTTTTTAAAAATCCTATGACGATTTACAACTAAGCACTATGAGTGGCTAAATCAAATGCGCATTTCTGATTGGACCAAAGATGTATTTAACAGGTGAACAGTTAGCCCCTTACTATCCCTGACGAAGTGCTGTAACGGCACGAAACATGTTGGATATATAGGCACTGAGCTGTTAGGCTGACATACTTTGGGCTGTGATATTGTTACTTTTCTACAATAAAGAGACTTTTAAACTCATATCCTCGGTCCGTTTACTGCTGGATCCCATCCACCTGTGTGGAAGTGTTTGACTATATGCTGTAAATCAGATTTATAAATCGTATTGTAAAATATTAAAAAAGACAGCAGTTATTAATGAGGGTGAATGTATATGCAGGCACTCCAGAACACTGCTAGAAAACGGCTCGTGCAAAAAAAAAATGGGTAACCCACACCAGTCCTGGAGAAACAGCAAAAAAAAAGTGGAAGCTGAGTGGAAAAATGGAATCCCCCTTACAAACAGATGGCAGGTAGCAAGTTAACATTTGACAACCTCGAATATTGGGTAACAATCATTTCAGTATGTTCAATTAGTAATGTATTGTCAGGCCTATAATGTTTACACATTTTGGAAATTTACAGGCCTTTATATTAAACAGATTAATTTGCTTGTATGTCTAATTGCCTGTTATAACTTAACTTACCCTTATGGGCAGAACACTCTGATGTATGGTAAGATTTGAGCCAGTGACTTTCTTAGTATTAGACATTTTGTTTAGGGGCGCTTATAGCAGTTAAAGGGACATTAAACACTAAACAAATGCTAGATAGAATGATGCATTCAAAGAGTAGTCTAAAAATAACATGTAGATGTATTTTTTTAAAAGATTCATTAGCTGTTTAAATATTTTCAAAGTACCTGTAAGTGTAAAGTTTTAATGTCTATAAAACAATGGAAGCTGTCATGTTGTAACTTTGGTAACCCAATCTGCTGTGGCCAATTAAGGACTGATATAAAAAGGTCACTAGAGTGTGCATCTAATGGCTGTGTGGCATATAACAGTGTTCTGTAATTTCATTTCTAAGAAGAACTGAAAAGCTCACAATTTCAAAATAGAATTATAGGAAAGGGGAACAAAATAAATAATGAAAGTATACTGCAGTGTTTTTTTCCATATATACAAAATGTATCATTTTATACTACCATCTCAAAGTGTTTAATGTCCCTTTAAGCTCTGCTTGCCTTATTTTAGATATCGCCTCACAAATTGCTCTGTTATTTACTTGTAAGGGGGTCCATTACTGGCTGATGACCTCAATTAATTTTTCCTTTTTTTATTCTGAAAACATTTCATAGCTTTGTAATAAATGATGTAAATTTTCAAATAGGCCTTTATTAATTTATTGGGCATTTGGGATATATGACTAATATTAGTACCAGTAAATAGGTACATAATATATTTTTTAAACTTAATGATAATTTTCTTTTTGCAAGGTTCTTCATTATGTTCAAATTCATTCAGTTCTAAAGCATTTTTACAGGTCCAAAAGTAGCCTGTGTTCTTTAAACAATATGAACCCCCTATGTTTTGTAACGTAGGTACCTAAGGTCCCAGAGAGGCCTTCATATACTTAGGAGGTAAGACATATGAGTGCATACGATATACATACTCTCTTATATTATGTCAATGTGAAAGTTAGGACCCAAGAGTGGCTCATGATATATAAGAGAGTAAATGTGGGACCACAAGTGGCTCTTTTAATTTCTTCCCCTCATATTACCCTATATTTTTATCTTTTTTATGCTTTCAGCAGTCCACGAGTGGCCGCTATATTTTAGTAATAGTTTTCTTATAGTTTTTGAAACTGTAAGAGGATTTATTTTTACTTTAAAACTGAGGTCTCTGTTATCTAACATTTGCTATTTACTATATCAGGTTGTCTAGCCATATGGTTTTGTTCTGTTGGTGGCTCATATGTATGAATACTTGATACTGCCTTTAATTAATGTCACATATGTAACATATTTGGCTTGTGAAAACAAATGTTGTTTGTATTTGTTCCAAATTATTCTATTCTATTATCTAATTGGTTTTGTTCTCTTGGTAGCCTTTGCTGAAAAGTACACTTAGGCCAGCTTAGGAGCAGCAATGCACTACTGGGAACTTGCTTATTATTGGTGGCTGCACTATCATGCCTTTTGAATAAAATAGCAGGCTGCAGCCATACAAAGCTGCAACTAACTTTAGCCGTAGTTTACCTGTGCCTTTAAATTTTAATAACTAGACAAGTAAGACAATTTGCTCTATCCGCATTGTGTAAGTTAATTTCTTACTATAATGTCCCTTTAATATTTACTCTATCCTGTATGCATTGCTAGACATTATTTAAAGACTGACTCAATCTCATTTTGTGTGTAGAGAACCTTAGCAATGTAACCCTTAACTGAGAGAATATTTTTTTAAATGTTATTCTGTCCATTCTTCACTCCTTAGAGACAGCCATAGATCAGGACAGAGGTAAACTTCAGTCCAGAAAAGGACCCAGAGGAGGAGAAGCCGCTAGAGGTAACACTGCCCCAGCTCCGTCTTTCTCCGCATTTGCTAACGAAGCATCCGAATGCCCATTATATATCAAAGAGTACCAGCAGCTCCCATCCGCCCAAAAAGCTATATATATATACAGTGGATATACAAAGTCTACACACCCCTGTTAAAATGTCAGCTTTCTGTGATGTAAAAAAATGAGACAAAGATAAATCATTTCAGAACGTTTTCCCCCTTTAATGTGACTTATAAACTGTACAACTCAATTGAAAAACAAACTGAAATATTTTAGGTAAAGGGAAATAAAATAATATGGTTGCATAAGTGTGCACACCCTTAAACTAATACTTTGTTGAAGCACCTTTTGATTTTATTACAGCACTTTTTGGGTATCAGTTTATCAGTATGGCACATCTTGACTTGGCAAGATTTGCCCACTCTTCTTTGCAACAACACTCTAAATCTGTCAGATTGCGAGGGCATCTCCTGTGCACAGCCCTCTTCAGCTCACCCCACAGATTTTCGATTGGATTCAGGTCTGGGCTCTGGCTGGGCCATTCCAAACCTTTAATCTTCTTCTGGTGAAGCCATTCCTTAGTTGATTTGGATGTATGCTTTGGGTCGTTGTCATGCTGAAAGATGAAGTTCCTCTTCATGTTCAGCTTTCTAGCAGAAGCCTGAAGGTTTTGTGCCAATATTGTCTGGTATTTGGAACTGTTCATAATTCCCTCTACCTTGACTAAGGCCCCAGTTCCAGCTGAAAAAAAACAGCCCCAAAGCATCATGCTGCCACCACCATGCTTCACTGTGGGTATGGTGTTCTTTTGGTGATATGCAGTGTTGTTTTTGCGCCAAACATATCTTTTAGAACTATGGCCAAAAAGTTCAACTTCGGTTTCATCAAACCAGAACACCTTTTGTGACATGCTTTTGGGAAACTTCAGATGTGTTTTTGCAAAATTTAGCCGGGCTTGGATATTTTTTTCCATAAGAAAAGGCTTCCGTCTGGCCACTCTACCCCATAACCCAGACATATGAAGAATACGGGCGATTGTTGTCACATGTACCACACAGCCAGTACTTGCCAGATATTCCTGCAGCTTCTTTAATGTTGCTGTAGGCCTCTTGGCAGCCTCCCAGACCAGTTTTCTTCTCGTCTTTTCATCAATTTTGGAGGGACTTCCAGTTCTTGGTAATGTCACTGTTGCACCATATTTTCTCCACTTGATCATGACTGTCTTCACTGTGTTCCATGGTATATCTAATGCCTTGGAAATTATTTTGTACCCTTCTCCTGACTGATACCTTTTAACAATGAGATCCCTCTGATGCTTTAGAAGCTCTCTGCGGACCATGGCTTTTGCTGTAGGATGTGACTAACAAAATGTCAGGAAAGACCAACTAGAACAGCTGAACTTTATTTGGGGTTAATCAGAGGCACTTTAAATGATGACAGGTGTGTACTGACTCCTATTTAACATGATTTTGAATGGGATTGCTTAATTCTGAACACAGCTACAGCTATTTTAGTTTTTTATTTTTACTTCCCTCCACTTAGAAGGTTTCAGTTTGTTTTTCAATTAAGATGTACAGTTTAAAGGTCATATTAAAGGTTCTGAAATTATTTATCTTTGTCTCATTTTTTTTACATCACAGAAACCTGACATTTTAACAGGGGTGTGTAGACTTTTTATACCCACTGTATATATATACCGTATATATATATATATATATATATATATATATATATATATATATATATATATATATATATATATATATATATATATATTTAGTTCTTGTGGGCTCCCCATTCTCTTTTTGTCTGGGTGAGATTCAAAGTGGGGGGTTTGGAAAGTTGTCAGTGGGTGAGGTTTTTTGCCCCACCAACTGCCACTATCTAAACAGAGTAAACATTGCTCATTACAGACTTCCAAATTGCCTCTGGAAGCAAAATGAATACAAGAACTGTACATTGTGAGCTTCAGGAAATTGGTTTCCATGGCCAAGCAGCTGTACACAAGCCTCACATCAACATGCCCATTGTCAAGCTTCAGCTGGAATGGTATAAAGCACGCTACCCTGGACTCTGGAGAAGTGGAAATTTGGTCTCTGGAGGGCAGGTTGATGGAATAATTTGGATGTGGCAGATGCCAGGAGAACACCACCTACCAGAATGCATTGTGCCTATTTTAAGGGTTAATAGTCTGGGGCTGTTTTTCAAGGTTTGGGCTGAGCCCCTTAGTTCTAGTAAAGGGTCATCTTAAAGTTATAGTAAACTTTCCCTTTTGGCTAAACAGATCTGGGTTGTTAGTGGCACATTATTGTAAGCACGGTATCCAGGTTTACAAAAGGTATCACAAAAGTTTACAATACAGTGAACACTGTCACAGAATAACAATACATTACAATCTTATAGACCAAACTTTTCTGCTCCTCATTTTATATTTAGACCTCCTTGTGTCCTCAATGACAACCCGATCCTCTGACCGGATCACACTCTCCAAGGTACAGAGAGGACACCGCTAGTAATCATAGTCAGCGTTAATTAACATCAGACAAAGTAATATTAATAAAAGTGTTGTGGCAGAACAAGCTTCAGATATCCTTATATGCCTAGTAGCATAACAACAATTAACATTTTTTTGTAATAAAGATAGTACTGAAAGAACTGATAGTTAAACAATCATCAAACATCGTGGAGAGCTCAGTGGAACCATAGGAACATGCTGACCATAGATATAAAACATATAAGAAAACAGTGATTGTGTAAAACAGTGAAGTGGAGCGCTGGATTCAACCCACGTTGCCGACCTCTTATACTACCTCCTTCCTAGGTAGTTCTGGATTCAAAATGGAATTTAATACGTGGAGTGTAGGTGGCGCTAGAAGTACACTAGGTATACCAAGCAATGGGTTAATAAACTGATTTTCTAAGTCTGTAGTTTACTAATGTCCTTAAATGCATTGGGTGGTGATAAAAAAGAATCTAAAACTGAGTGGATATTAACTCAAATTTATTCAATAATGTGAACATAGAAATCAACAAGATCAATCATGCATGTGGCCCACACTAATCAATCACAACACCTTTCAAATCACAATTAAAATATCAACATTAAAAAATCACACTTTGTCATTAAAATGTAAAAATATAGCAGCAATAATCTTTAAATAAATAAATCCCAGTTAGGCAATAGTAAGGCAATGCAAATGCAATAAGAATGCAATAAAAAAAAAGAATGCAATAAAAAATGCCGTAAAACTTGTTGAGGCAATTATATTTTTGTTCTATGTGCCTTATAAAGGTTCCTATTCGTTTTGGTCTTATGAGACGGTTTTGTCCATAGATATGTTCCTTAACACAGTCAGATTGAGATAAACCTTCTCTTAAGTGTGTAGGGCAAAACTCTGTTAATTCAAGTCTCTTTCGTACTGTGCCCTATTAAAAGGAAATTCTTGTTTACACTTCTTTGTAAGGATCCCAAAGTATTGAACAACAGTTAAAGGTAGGTCTTTCTTTTAAAAAGTATTCCCAAACTGGATCAACTGCACTGTAAATCTAGGATTGTAGATATAATTATACTTTATTTTAAAAAGATTATATTTTAAAAGATTATAACAAGATTATTGTATGCCTCTATAGCATAGTGGTAGAATTCTAGCTTAGCAACCTGAGTCCCCGAGTTTGATTCCCCATAGACTAGATCGGTATCTAGTAATAATTAAAATTTAGCTGGAGCTTGACTGTGGAAAAATTAATCTAAGGTTTTTAATTTTAATTTTTTTAATGGTAGCGAATCAATTATTTGTTGTAGAATTATAGAATGAGGTTTATAAACACATATTTTAGCCACTCCCAGACAGTAATAAAGCTAGAAGCCCGAAATTAAGGATTCCACTATTTGAATACACGAAACTGTGCTACCTTAGCTAATATCATATATAGTCAAAAGAAAACAAAGAAATTCAGAAAAGCCTGTGTTATGAATATGTTGGTTCATATATAATTTGGGAGTATGGTCTAGTTGTATGAGCACTGAATGGTATGGAGGTAACGTCTTATCCCTTAGACACAGGGATCTTAGGTTCGATTCCCTAGGAGGGATATATATATATGTATTATTACCTTTTTAAATTTTATATTTGATAAATGCAATTTATAAGTATGGTCCTCTTATATATATTTTTTTAATAAGGCAATACAGGGATTTTTTATCAAGGCAATACAGGAGTTTTTTACAAATTACCCAATCGAGATAAGCGTAATTATAAGGAAGATATCCATAAACGATACGTTTGTCCGTGTGGACATGAGGATCCCACCTTTTAAAGTTTAACTTCCAGAGTGACTGGAGGAAGTGAAAAAACTAACAACAAATCAAATGCAGGTAGGGGAGATATAAGGCAGACCTGACTCTTACACTGGATCTTGAAAAAGCCCCACACCTTAGGGGTGAAACGCGTAGAAAGGTTTGGAAGGTATTCAAAGAGGACACACGGCGCTAACCAACTCTGCGTACAGAGTACTTAAAGAGCAGAGAATCGCTTCAGGCTGTAAGTCCGGATACGAAGGTAACTGAGGTAAGACTTGCGCAAGTGAAGACAGTTACGTGGTGGGACCCGGAGGTCCGTGACGCATCCATAACATCAAATCCACACAGAAGCCGATATACTCGGACAAGGAGAAGCAGGTGAGAGTGTCTGTACTGATATCAGGTCCCCCTGCTAAGTCACATCTAGACCGGGCCACGGCAGTCCGTTGAAGTTTACTTGAAATAAGACTCTACTGTAATAATTGATCCAGTTTGGGAATACTTTTTAAAAGAAAGACCTACCTTTAACTGTTGTTCAATACTTTGGGATCCTTACAAAGAAGTGTAAACAAGAATTTCCTTTTAATAGGGCACAGTACGAAAGAGACTTGAATTAACAGAGTTTTGCCCTACACACTTAAGAGAAGGTTTATCTCAATCTGACTGTGTTAAGGAACATATCTATGGACAAAACCGTCTCATAAGACCAAAACGAATAGGAACCTTTATAAGGCACATAGAACAAAAATATAATTGCCTCAACAAGTTTTACGGCATTTTTTATTGCATTCTTTTTTTTATTGCATTCTTATTGCATTTGTATTGCCTTACTATTGCCTAACTGGGATTTATTTATTTAAAGATTATTGCTGCTATATTTTTACATTTTAATGACAAAGTGTGATTTTTTAATGTTGATATTTTAATTGTGATTTGAAAGGTGTTGTGATTGATTAGTGTGGGCCACATGCATGATTGATCTTGTTGATTTCTATGTTCACATTATTGAATAAATTTGAGTTAATATCCACTCAGTTTTAGATTCTTTTTTATCACCACCCAATGCATTTAAGGACATTAGTAAACTACAGACTTAGAAAATCAGTTTATTAACCCATTGCTTGGTATACCTAGTGTACTTCTAGCGCCACCTACACTCCACGTATTAAATTCCATATAAGAAAACAGAGCAAATTTCTCCATGTTATGGCCCGAAGAGCCTTTTTACCTGGTTGGGGGAAAAACTTCAGAGGTTCTTCGGGCTGGGCAGAGACTACTAAACTCTGCCAAAGCAAAGCAATGCAGAGGATAAATCACTTATCCCTAACCGCACAAGGGAAATGAGGGGGGGGGCGGAGATTATGCTATTGGTAACGTGTCCCACCATTACTAACAGAAATAATAAACAAGTAAACAGAACTTGCGATTGTCGACATATAACATATACCTGGCATAGACACATTATGCGTAGTGGAGAGCCAGAGGTGAATGGGGAGAAAGTGAGTCCATGGGAGGTACTAATCACAAGAACAGTACACGTAAACGTGTAACATGTGGAATTAGTGCAGGTCTGTAGACATATATAGTAGACACTCATAATCAGCACTGTAAGCCCAAACAGTCCTTCTAAAAACTGTTAGGTATCTAATGAAGTCAGACTAGCGCAAAGGGTGTGAACACGTATGGAGCTTTATCTTGAACACCTAACTGTATTAAGGCCACACAGTAAGTGCGGTAGATGTATGAAAATATAGAGGCATGGGTCTCTCCCTGACCTAGAGATACAAAATAGTGTTATCTAAATGTTGAACAGGCTTAGTTCAGACAGAAAGTGGTATTCTGGGAAACCTATAAATATATGCACAGCCTTTACCTGTTTGCTATAAAAGATATACAGACAATATAATACTGCACCAGCCCAATAATACCCTTCAAAAATTATTGTGGGATTAGGTACAGGCCAGGTGTTAGATATTACCCTATGCTGCAATTCGCACTGCCTATCCTTAACCTTGCACATATGTTCAAACCACACAGTGGCCAAAGTAAGCAAGCATGCAATAAATGGGACTGTTATTCCTTAATTAACAGAGAAATGTTAGAGAGAGGCTCAAGCTGTATGGATTTGTATAGGCATGCCCTAGTACAGAAAAAAACAAAAAAGTTACTTAAACTAGTACTAATGGTTAGGTGCTAAATAATGTTCAGACTTGGTAAGAGAGACCTGCTCTACTTTAGACCACGTGGCTTCATATATACAATGTTCCCCCTCAAAAAGCAAAATCTAGTACATTTCTCCCTGTAGACCTATTTCAGGGCTGCAAATAATATAAACACACACACAGAAAAAGTTATAGGTGTAAAATCTACAAACTTTCAGGCAGTATTTTTCATAAGAATATAATCATCAGATTAAAGCTTAATAACTATGTACATTGAACAAAAGCATATTACACACACAAGGGGACAAATGTAATCATAAAAAGTCACTGGAGCATATATCAAGTGTTCGTCCCTCTCCCAACCGTTAGTTACTTATATGAGCTCCTTACTTATATCTCAGACATCAGTGTCGTCATAAATCAGGAGAGAGAAAAAAGAAAAAAAGATATGCTAGGTTAGCTGTTCACAGCCGTGTAGAGGGTGAAGGAAATCAGCCTACTCCGGTTCTCTTGTAAGGGAGGTTCTGACTGAGGACTGTCCCTGGGGAGCCGGCCCAAACATATGAACAGCGGGCCAAGTACACTGCGGAGTGTCAGGGCAGTGAAAAGAATGAGGCCAACTGGTAGGAAAGGCCACCTCTGGGGTTGCAACCTTCTGTTCTGTCACAACCGCGAACCTGTTTTCAATTATCCCAGGGAACCCATCCTCAGCGTCTCCCTCAGCTGTTCCCCTCTGCGTGCATATACAGTTCGCACATTGCTCCCGAGAATCGGCCGCATCTCCCAGGTCAGAGGCAAATGTGAAGTATCTGCTACTCCTATATACTGGAGTAGTCTCTGAGGGGCAGGCCGTAGCTGGTAGAGGATGTCGAGTGGTATACTACTGGGTGACGCTCCCTTGTGAGCCAGGCTTGAGGTCTAATGGTCAATATGAGCCGGTCTAGTCTGCTCATCAGTTTGCGGTCGTAGTCTTTAAAAAGGGCTAACATAGACATGTGGAGATCTGCCATGATCGCACCACCTCACAACAAGGCCACAATGTACAGTCCTGACAGTATGTTGTGAAAGCTTTTTTCCTCTGAGCTGTGTATCAGGGTCTTAGATAGGGGTTAAAGTATGTCTCCCTCTTATTATGGGGTATCAGGTGAAAAACAAAAAACAAAATCTATGTTAAAGCCGGGAGCTACTGCAATGTGCTTCTAGTCACTTTGGCGGTTAGCTCCAACCCCCTATAACTTACTTTTTAATGTAGTGCTGAAATTCAAATTCCCCATGCTCTGGCTGTCCACTTCAAAAGTAATTTTTTGTTGAACTGTTTGTAATATTCTCCAATCAGCGCTCTAGCTACTACAAAAGTGCCACATAGATAGAGCATGGATTGGAGAATATTTCAAATGCTCAAAAAAAAAATTACTTTTGAAGTGGCTGGCCAGAGTGCGGGGAATTTGAATTTCAGTGCTACACTAAAAAGTAAGTTATAGCGCATCTTCATTACAACTCATGAATTAAACTTCATCTAAAATATGGCTAACATTCCGGATATGTTTAGACAAAGGGGAAAGTTTACTATCACTTTAATGCTACAGAATAAGAGACTTTTTAGACAAATGGGTGCTTCCAACTTTGTGACAAAAATTTGGGGAAGGTCCTTTTCTTTTCCAGAATGACTGCACTCCTGTGCAGAAAATGAGGTCCGTGAAGACATGGTCTGGCATGTTTGGTGTGCAGGAACTTGAGTGGCCTGCACAGAGCCCTGATGTGAAACCCTTTAAACACCTTTCAGATGATCTGGAATGCCAATTACGAGCCAGACCTTCACATCCAATATCAGTGCTTGACCTCACAAATGTGCTTTTGGCTGATTGGACACAAATTCACACACACACACACTCTCCAAAATCTTGTGGAAAACCTTCCCAGCAGAGAAGCTGCTGTTATACTCACAAAGAGATGGCTCACTTCATATTAATGCCCATGGTTTTAAAATGGGATGTCCAACATATGGGTGTGATGGTCTGGTGTCCACATACTTTTGGTGAAATAGTGTATGTGTGAAGTGTTAAAAAGTATAGCTTAGAAGTATATAAAAAAAAATCCACTACCTACGCACCATCGGTTTAGTGCTTGAGCAATCTCCGAAATGAATTTTACAGTTTTTTTTCCAAAGTCTTCTCTTACCTGTCTAATCTTACCTTTAGTGTTGCGTTTTCTGGTGCATCCTCTGCCCCTCTGCCACTTTCTGTTGGGGTACCACAAGGCTCTGTCCTTGGTCGCCTTCTCGCCTCAACCTATAAATCCTCATTATGTTCATTAATAAAGTCCCACAAGTTTCAATATCATTTGTATGCTGATTAGGGATGGGTGAATGTGCTGAAAGTGTAATTTGTTTAGTAGAACTAATAGTCCGGTGGACATTCGTTTTGGACAATCGAATGTTGATAAGAATGAAAATCCATTAAAATTTGGTAATCAAATGTTATTTCCAGTTTTTGAATGTTACTTTTGTTATCGAATGTTAATAATTAGATAGAATATCCACATTCACAATTTTGAATGTAACATTCGACTCAACAAATACTATTCAGACGTTCTATAGTTCATATGGTAGGGAATTCAGTAAATTGATACATAATAGATACAATTATATAAATTTGAATGTTTCTATTTAGAATATTGCATAATTTGAATATTACATTTAAAAGAGACCATTAGAAATACTAATACAAATATATTGATTACTTTTTTGTTTATTCGAATATTGCATAACTCGAATCGAATTATTAGAAACATTTACATAGAATATTACATTTAAAGAAAGCATTAGAAATATTATTACATTCAATGAATGTTAGAATGTTGTACAAACATTTGAAATTGGAAACAAACTAATCAATGTGTTAAAATTTGTTTCATTTTTCGAATGTTGTAAAACATTCGCCCATCCCTAATGCTCATGACATCCAAATCTATCTTTCTGCACCAGACCAATCCTCTTCCTTGCTAAGTCAGGTAACTGTCTTTTTTATATTTCATCTTGGATGTCCTCTCAAAAGCTTAAAGGTATATGAAACCCAATTATTTCATGATTCAGATAGGGCATGCAATTTTAAGCAACTTTCTAATTTACTCCTATTAACTATTTTTCTTTGTTCTCTTGGTATGCTTTGTTAAATGAGCAGCAATGCACTACTGGTTGCTGACTGAACACGTGTGAGCCAATGACAATCAGTATATATATGCATCCACCAATCAGCAGCTAAAACCTAGGTTCTTTGCTGCTCCTGAGCTTTCATAGACCTTTCAGCAAAGAATAACAAGAGAAGGAAGCTAATTAAATAATAGAAGTAAACTGGAAAGTTGTTTAAAATTGTATTCTCTATCAGAATCATAAAATAAATCTTTCCAAAATTGAGCTCCTTATTTTATCCCCATCTTCCAAAATCCCCCCCCCCCGAACTTTTTTTATCGATTGATAATAGCATCATTACCCCAACCCCACACACCCAATGTCTTGCGGTCACACTTGACTCCTTACACGTCACTCTTCTTCTGCTGCTACTCTCTTCACTAGCTTCCTCTTGCCTCCAGAATTAAACACAAAATTTTGGCTCTGACATTCAAGGCCCACCATTGCCCTGTCCCCTCTATATCTTAGACCTTGTCTTCAGATATTCTCCCTCCATCCCCTTCACTCTACTCATGAGCTCCTCCTCTCCTCCTCTCTTGTTACCACCTCACATTCCCATCTACAGGACTTCTCCAGACTGACCCCAATTATATGGAACTCATTGCCTCGCTTGACAAGACTCTTCCATAGTTTTAAAAGTTTCAAGTGCTCTTTAAAGACTCTACAGTTCAGGGATGCATACAACATACACTAACATTTTCTAACCTCAGTCCTCCTCTCCTTTGTTATCCCTGTAAACCCCTTAGTATGTAAGCTTACAAGCCCAGCTGTTAGTAGATCACCTTCAGGAAGAGCTGATTTACAACAATGCAACTCTTGGCAGGGCCCTCTGCCTACTTGTTCCTTACAACTGTTACCTTGTATATTAATCTCTGTTTATTGCGCTGTGGAATCTGTTGGCACTCTACAAATAACTGATAATAATATTATGTGAGGGATTTTGTGCACCCACATGACATGAAGATGTTAGCACACCCTAGATGAGTGATAAAAAATAACTTTGGACACAGAAATAGAGGTGTTATTGATTGTGCTTGAGCAATGTTAACACACAATATCGTCTACATTCTTTAACTCCATTTGTAATCTAGCTCTTTGTTGTTGTAATTTCATGTTCTTTACTGGCCTACTTTGTTCACATTCAACTTCTTAAGGACCAGGAATTTCAGAGAAAAACTTGTCCAAAAGTCTAGTTCTCCCCCACTCAGCATGCCAAGTTATTCTAAACACACAAGTGAGGACAATAGAGCATTTGGTTTAATTAAAATTTAACAACCATTTCAGGAGACCATATGTGTGACTGCCTGGAAATGTGAGATACAAATCTCTTACCCCTCACAAATGTTGCCTAAGAGTCTGACTCAGGCGACATATTTTGTGAGAAAGTAACCCTGTGCATTTCAAATGCAAATAACCCCTGCTGTGTGGCTCTGACACTTAGATACACGTAATGCAGACACTACGTCTGGGGAGGTATGCAAGCACTGAACCATGGAATCAAAAATAAAAACATTTTTTTTTATTCTCTCTGTTTTCCAGAAATCTAATGAAAATTATAAGAGCAACTGAGTTAATGAGATATCTGGATGAATTAATATATTACAGTGTGTGATCTGCTGGATTTTTGTATGGTTTTGAACACTGCATAGAAATGAATGTGTATATACCTATATATATATTTGGAAGCATAGAATATCTTGAGATTTAACATGAGCATTCTAACAATTATCTCTTTGGTTACAGACAACAGTTGGACATGGGCATCAATTCATATATCCAGGAAGAAATACACAGAAATGTGAAACATGCTGTATTTGTGTAAATGCATGTATAACAGATGTATAAATGCCATTAATTTCAAAATAATTAGCAGTATTGATTTGTTTAAATATAGTATAATGCTAAAGGCACATGATATTTCATATCCAAATAATCAGAAAATTGATATGATGCTGTTCCATCAATAATTAATATTGTGAGAGATTAATACAAGAAATTATCGGCTAGATTTGGAGTTTTGTCGGTAACGACCCGAAAAGCTAACGCCGGCTTTTTTCTGTCCGCACCATAAAAATAACTCTGGTATTGAGAGTCCACATAAAGGCTGCGTTAGGCTCCAAAAAAGGAGCGTAGAGCATATTTAACGCAGCTTCTACTCTCGATAGCAGAGTTGCTTACGCAAGCGGCCAGCCTCAAAAACGTGCTCGTGCACGATTCCCCATAGGAAACAATGGGGCTGTTTGAGCTGAAAAAAAACCTAACACCTGCAAAAAAGCCGCGTTCAGTTCCTAACGCAGCCCCATTGTTTGCTATGCGGAAACACTTCCTACGTCTGCACCTAACACTCTAACATGTACCCCGAGTCTAAACACCCCTAACCTTACACTTATTAACCCCTAATCTGCCGCCCCCGCTATCGCTGACCCCTGCATATTATTATTAACCCCTAATCTGCCGCTCCGTAAACCGCCGCTACTTACATTATCCCTATGTACCCCTAATCTGCTGCCCTAACATCGCCGACCCCTATATTATATTTATTAACCCCTAATCTGCCCCCCACAATGTCGCCTCCACCTGCCTACACTTATTAACCCCTAATCTGCCGAGCGGACCTGAGCACTACTATAATAAAGTTATTAACCCCTAATCCGCCTCACTAACCCTATAATAAATAGTATTAACCCCTAATCTGCCCTCCCTAACATCGCCGACACCTAACTTCAATTATTAACCCCTAATCTGCCGACTGTAGCTCACCGCTATTCTAATAAATGTATTAACCCCTAAAGCTAAGTATAACCCTAACACTAACACCCCCCTAAGTTAAATATAATTTACATCTAACGAAATTAATTATCTCTTATTAAATAAATTATTCCTATTTAAAGCTAAATACTTACCTGTAAAATAAATCCTAATATAGCTACAATATAAATTATAATTACATTGTAGCTATTTTAGGATTAATATTTATTTTACAGGCAACTTTGTAATTATTTTAACCAGGTACAATAGCTATTAAATAGTTAAGAACTATTTAATAGTTACCTAGTTAAAATAATTACAAAATTACCTGTAAAATAAATCCTAACCTAAGTTAGAATTAAACCTAACACTATACTATCATTAAATTAATTAAATAAAATACCTACAATTACCTACAATTAAACCTAACACTACACTATCAATAAATAAATTAAATACAATTCCTACAAATAATTACAATGAAATAAACTAACTAAAGTACAAACAAAAAAAAGAACTAAGTTACAAAAAATAAAAAAATATTTACAAACATAAGAAAAATATTACAACAATTTTAAACTAATTACACCTACTCTAAGCCCCCTAATAAAATAACAAAGACCCCCAAAATAAAAAATGCCCTACCCTATTCTAAATTACTAAAGTTCAAAGCTCTTTTCCCTTACCAGCCCTGAACAGGGCCCTTTGCGGGGCATGCCCCAAGAAGTTCAGCTCTTTTGCCTGTAAAAAAAAACATACAATACCCCCCCAACATTACAACCCACCACCCACATACCCCTAATCTAACCCAAACCCCCCTTAAATAAACCTAACACTAAGCCCCTGAAGATCATCCTACCTTGTCTTCACCTCACCAGGTATCACCGATCCGTCCTGGCTCCAAAATCTTCATCCAACCCAAGCGGGGGCTGGCGGTCCATCATCCGGTGGCTGAAGAGGTCCAGAAGAGGCTCCAAAGTCTTCATCCTATCCGGGAAGAAGAGGAGATCCGGACCGGCAACCATCTTGATCCAAGCGGCATCTTCTATCTTCATCCGATGACGACCGGCTCCATCCTGAAGACCTCCACCGCGGACCCATCTTCTTCCGGCGACATCCAACTGAAGAATGACGGTTCCTTTAAGGGACGTCATCCAAGATGGCGTCCCTCGAATTCCGATTGGCTGATAGGATTCTATCAGCCAATCGGAATTAAGGTAGGAATATTCTGATTGGCTGATGGAATCAGCAAATCAGAATCAAGTTCATTCCGATTGGCTGATCCAATCAGCCAATTAGATTGAGCTCGCATTCTATTGGCTGTTCCGATCAGCCAATCAGAATATTCCTACCTTAATTCCGATTGGCTGATAGAATCCTATCAGCCAATCGGAATTCGAGGGACGCCATCTTGGATGACGTCCCTTAAAGGAACCGTCATTCTTCAGTTGGACGTCGCCAGAGTTTTTGTCATTAGATTTCTAACGCTCACTTCAGACACGACTCTAAATACCGGAGTTAGAAAGATCCCATTGAAAAGATAGGATACGCAATTGACGTAAGGGGATCTGCGGTATGGAAAAGGCGCGGCTGAAAAGTGAGCGTTAGACCCTTTTTTGAGTGACTCCAAATACCGGAGTTAGCCTAAAACCAGCGTTAGGAGCCTCTAACGCTGGTTTTCACGGCTAACGCCAAACTCCAAATCTAGCTGTATGGCAGTTATTACATATTTTAAAGAAATATTTTCTTTCACTGTTAGAAATGTTCAAATGAATCTGTATGTATTGTCATGCTGCCCCCCCGGTGTTATGATGCGAGAACTACAGCCAGAAGGCTTTTTAGGCTGTTAAAAATAAGATATTCCAGATATCCAATCAGCAGGGACAAGCACGAGGGCCACCCATATTTCTCACCTATGATAGAAAGCTTATATAAGTAATGCAAGAGAGAGAAACAGGACACACAGATGCTGCTGGCTAACTTGTAACTGGTTACTGGGCGTGAAAATATCATTTTACTCTAGCAAAGCTGATCTACCCTTTTCTCATTGATTGCAAAATATACTTATTGGAATTCTGAGGTGAGATAATTCCTATTAAGGAATACTGAATATCATCTGGTAAAGTATATATATATATGTAAACGATTATTGGTAAGAACATAGTCAAGTTATGATAAATAAATTTAAAGAGCAGTTTGGATTTTAAGTTATTATTTCATAGCCTGCATATTGTTAAACATATATCATTGATGCTAAGTAAATTATCTGTGAAAATTTTGATATTTTAAATTAGAATTATATTAGAAATTAGAATCAATTGCAGATAAATAGCTGAATATATATATATATATATATATATATATATATATCATCCTATTGTGTAAATTAACATTATTAAAATTGTATCAGTCTGAAGGTTCAGTGATTTATACTTTAGTCTCATTGTGTTAATTGAATAAAAGATTATTGTAAATCAGGTTAGTTTTTAAAGGTAAACTTTTATAAGCTTTGTAAGAAGTATAGCATATCTTAATAGTTTTTTTTAACGTGTATAATATTGTTTCATATCCTGGTATTACAAATATATTCCAATATGTTCGTAGATATTAACTAAATAAAAAGAATTCAGATATTTATATTAATTTTATGGTTTTTAGTAGATGCATATTGATTGAGGATTGATATTTTTAAAGGATAATTATTAAATGTATAGCCCTGCCATAGACTGATGTATTATTTGGAGAGCACTACTGAAGATTTTTATAAATATACTGACAATTTACCTATCAAAACTATATATTTTTTTTAGTAGACAACCCAAGGTATTGATCTAGGCTCATTTTGGTATATTTTATGTCACTGTTTCGCCGCAAAATGTGATTTATATTTAAAAAATTGTTAACTTTTTCGCAAATGTTGGGGTTCTCACTGAACTTTTTTACACACAACTACTGCAGTCATAAGACAAATGATTGCAAAAGCTTCTGTGGGTTACCCTTTGTTCAGAAATAGCAGACATGACTTTGCCATTGTTTTTTTGGTAATTAGAAGGCTGTTGACACCACACTTGTCCAATCAGCCAATAGAATGCGAGCTCAATCCGATTGGTTTATTGGATCAGCAAATTGGATTGAACTTAAATCTGATTGGCTGATTGAATCAGCCAATCAGATTTTTCCTACCTTAATTCCGATTGGCTGATAGAATCCTATCAGCCAATCGGAATTCGAGGGACGCCATCTTGGATGACGTCCCTTATAGGAACCGTCATTCGTCGTTAGTCCGTCAGTTGAAGAGGATGGCTCCGCGTCGGCTGGCTGGAAGATGGCTCCTCTCCGCTCCGGCTGGATGAAGATAGAAGACACCGCCTGGATGAAGACTTCTACCGGATGGAGGACCTCTTCTTTCCCCGCTTGGATGAAGACTTCTACCGGATGGAGGACCTCTTCTTCGCCGCTTGGATGAAGAGTTCGGCTGGACTGAGTGAAGATGGCTCAAGGTAGGGAGATCTTCAGGGGGTTAGTGTTAGGTTTTTTAAGGGGGGTTTGGGTGGGTTAGAGTAGGGGTATGTGGGTTGTAATGTTGGGGGGGTTGTCTTTTTATTTACAGGTAAAAGAGCTGATTACTTTGGGGCAATGCCCCGCAAAAAGCCCTTTTAAGCACTGATAAAAGAGCTGATTACTTTGTAATTTAGGATAGGGTAGGGCATTTTATTATTTTGGGGGGCTTTTTTATTTTATTAGGGGGCTTAGATTAGGTGTAATTAGTTTAAACGTCTTGTAATTTCTTTTATTATCTGTAATTTAGTGTTTGTTTTTTTGTACTATAGTTTAGTTAATTTAATTGTATTTAATTGTAGGTAGTTTAGTTAATTAATTTAATAATATTGTAGTGTTAGGTGTATTTGTAACTTAGGTTAGGATTTATTTTACAGGTAATTTTGTAATTATTTTAACTAGGTAGCTATTAAATAGTTAATAACTATTTAATAGCTATTGTACCTAGTTAAAATAAATACAAAGTTGCCTGTAAAATAAATATAAATCCTAAAATAGCTACAATGTAACTATTAGTTATATTGTAGCTATATTAGGGTTTATTTTATAGGTAAGTATTTATTTTTAAATAGGAATAATTTATTTAATTATAGTAAATTTATTTAGATGTATTTAAATTATATTTACTTTAGGGGGGTGTTAGGGTTAGGGTTAGACTTAGGTTTAGGGGTTAATAACTTTATTATAGTAGCGGCGACATTGGGGGTGGCAGATTAGGGGTTAATAATTGTAGGTAGGTGGCGGCGATGTTAGGGAGGGCAGATTAGGGGTTAATACAATTTATTCTAGTGTTTGCGAGGCGGGAGTGCAGCGGTTTAGGGGTTAATACATTTATTATAGTGGCGGCGATGTCCGGTCGGCAGATTAGGGGTTAATAATTGTAGGTAGGTGGCGGCGATGTTAGGGAGGGCAGAATAGGGGTTAATACAATTTATTCTAGTGTTTGCAAGGCGGGAGTGCGGCAGTTTAGGGGTTAATACATTTATTATAGTGGCGGCGATGTCCGGTCGGCAGATTAGGGGTTAATAATTGTAGGTAGGTGGCGGCGACATTGGGGGGGCAGATTAGGGGTTAATAAATATAATGTAGGTGTCGGCGATATTAGGGACAGCAGATTAGGGGTTCATAGGTATAACGTAGGTGGCGGCGATGTCCGGTCGGCAGATTAGGGGTTAAATCATTTTATTTTAGGGTTTGCGATGTGGGAGGGCCTCGGTTTAGGGGTTCATAGGTAGTTTATGGGTGTTAGTGTACTTTGTAGCACTGTAGTTAAGAGCTTTATATTCCGCGTTAGCCCATAAAGCTCTTAACTACTGACTTTTTTAGGCGGTAGGAGTCTTGTTGGTAGAGGCTGTACCGCTCACTTTTTCCAAGACTCGTAATACCGGCGTTAGGCAAATCCCATTAAAAAGATAGGATACGCAATTGACTTAAGGGGATCTGCGGTAGCCAAAAGTCGCGGAATAAAAGTGAGCGGTACACCTTTACCTACATGACTCTAAATACCAGCAGGCGGTAAAAAGCAGCGTTAGGACCCCTTAACGCTGCTTTTTACGGCTAACGTAGAACTCTAAATCTAGGTGATGATTAACACATTATTTCATGTTTTACTTTGTGAATTTAATGTATTTTTGAAAATATACACTCATTTCAAATTTGATGACTGCAACACTTTCCAAAAAAGTTGGGACGGGGCAATTTAAGACTAATAGTGATGTGACAAGTTGAAATAGAAAGGTGATGTGAAACAGGTGAGGCCATTGTGTAATCATAGTATATAAATCTCCAAAAAAGGCCTAGACCTTCAAGAGCAAGGATGGGTCGAGGCTCGCCAATCTGCCAACAGATGCGTCAGCGAATAATCCAACACTTTTGCCAAAAACAAATTGGTAGGATTATGGGCATTTCACCTTCTAAAGTGCACAATATAATTATGCAATTCAAGGAATCTGGTCAAACCTTGGTGCGTAAAGGGAAAGCCTAAAAACTACTTCTGAATGCGTGTGATCTTCGATCCCTCAGACTGTCCAGAAGAGTCGCCTTCTGTGGGCTCTGTCTCATCTGAGATGGACAGTAGCACAGTGGAATCATGTTTTATGGTCCGACGATTCAACATTTCAAATAGTTTTTAAAAAAAACAGCCGTAGTGTTCTCAGGCCAAAGAGGAAAAGGACCATCCAAGCTGTTATCAGCATCAGGTCCAAAAGCCAGCGTCTGTCATGGTATGGGGGTGTTCATGGCATGGGTAACTTGCACATCTGTAAGAGCACCATTAATGCAGAAAGCTATGTATACATTTTAGAGCAACATATGCTGCCATCCAGACGTCGTCTTTTCCAGGGACATTCCTGCATTTTCCAGCAGGACAATGCCAAACTACATTCTGCCCAGATTACAAGTGCATGGTTGCGTAAGCAGAGAGTGCAGGTGCTGGCATGGCCTGCCGGCAGACCTGACCTGTCTCCGATTGAGAATGTGTGGAGATTTATGAAGCACAGAATAAGGCAATGAAGGCCCTGTACAGTTGCGCAGCTGAAGACATGCATAATGGATGAATGAGGGAAAATTGCACTTGCTAAACTTAACCAACTGGTGTCTACAGTGCCAAAATGCTTAAAAAGTGTTATTAAAAGAAAAGGTGATATTATGTGTTAATAATGTGTTAATAATGTGTTTTCAATAAAGTACAGGGTAAATTGAATTTATATATATTACACAACCTTAGCACTCCCTGTAAGGTAATAATGGCTGGGGCAGAGTCTCCAAACACACTCCAAAGAAATAACTTGCACCCGGTTTCTTCAATAAGGATGTTACCACTTTATTTATTGTGGTATACTTCATCCAAAAACATCCAACGTTTCAGTCCTACACCTGGGACCTTTATCAAGGATGATAGATATATATATATATATATATATATATATATATATATATATATATATATATATATATATATATATATACATACAGAAAATGTATATATAAAAAGGTGATGGATGTGACTGATAAATAATAGCTGTTGTATTTAGTGAGAGGGAGAATGTGCAGCTTATTTCACTCTGATTTTGAGTTTTTTTTCAAAATAAAAGGAATCTTTCATTCAGGATTAACATTTATGGAAAAAATATATATAGATAGATATAGATATTTTATATATATATATATATATATATATATATATATATATATATATATATATATATATATACACACACACATACATATTTGCCTTAATACCTCTGGTCTTCTTTGACTACCTACACTTTACATACACTATATAAACTTTATAAACACTTGAGCACATAAAGTTTAGCATTTGTGCAGATTCATACAAACTATGCACTTACTGTCTGCCTGCAATCTGTCTGTTTAGCCAACTCTTTAGCTCTGCTTCACTAACCATGGACTGGAGCAGGGACTGATGCTTAGAGGATGGATGAGTCTGGTGGAGGTGTTTTCTGTGCAAGGGTCAAGTCCAGCGGGAAAGCATGGGAACGGAGTTCCTGCACTATTTTTGTCCTGGTCAGAGAACAGAAACCCTTCAGTAAACACTGCTGCTGGTGGGAGGAGTTTGTAAGGGAAATACATGTGTACACACAAAGGAAAATAGTCCTTGCAATTAAAGGTGTTTGAGAAACATCTTGAAGTAGGATAAGCCCAATTACTTAATTTTATACAATAATAGTATGTGAAGTCTGTTTATCTATGTTGGTGTCTGTATGTCTATCAATTTATGGTCAGCAGGCCAGATTTTATGCAGAATGTTGACCTGTGCAAGATAATGTATTTGCTGCAGATTTAACCTTACAAGTTTCATCCCAAAGTACAAGGTTACCTGTTTTTTTTTCCAATGTTACTGTGCTCTCATGTCTCCTCATGCAAGGGTGCATGAGGAGGGAAAGGCCGACCAAAATGGCTTTCTTCCAATGGAGTCGGAATATCAAAGAGCTGAGCACGCACCTCTGGAAGCCCTGTTATGTGTTTGCGAGCCCGAGGTTAAATGGGTATGGGCCACATCTCGGGGAAAGATTGTGGGGGAGCCTATGGGTGCCATTTCAAAACGAGAGAAGATCTGTGATCTAGGCCCACCCCCAGAGCCAACTAATTCTAAAGAGGGCTACGGCTACGGACCTGACTCTGATACTGCAGCACAGCAAAACTTTCTAGCAGCAGGTGAGCTAGCGAGCTGCATAACGGCTCTATCCATCAATACCCTCGCTAAACCTCAGTGCACAGGTGGACTGACAACCCGTGTAGAGTGCCTGGCTTCACCCACTATACTCTATCATCATCTATTCATCCCACAAAGCCGACATGTGCAGTTGTCTCTCCATATCCCTTGTGTGCTGTCGGACATAACATTCGATGGGGACTAGGCTCTTCAAAATCACAATCTATCATTTTGGCCTTGAAATCACGGAAGGAGAGGGGTTCTTCTCAACATGTACAGGTCCTTTGGAACTGAAGGCGATCTATATTTGTCTTCCTCTAGAAAAGTCGAGCATTGGAGTTGGCTAAATGTATATTATTTCTTCCTAAGGAACATCCCTAAATCTCATCTAGGCCCAGTCAGTTTATGCTACTGGACTTTATATTTCACAGTGAATGCCGCTGACTTTCGCAATATATTATTCAGGTTATGTACAACAGATATCCTAGGCTGCTAGTTTGTACAATGTTATAGTTACACATAATGGTCACTATACCCAATCAGAGTATACATGATGATTGCTATTCATTTTACTGGGCCAGCGAGTTGTAAAGCAAAAGATGTATACTTTGCTTTTATACATACTAGGCCTGCTTAACAGGAGTAAAACCTTATGTAATTACATACCATAGAGCCCACTTGCAACAGGCACGGTATGATTATTGTTTGATCTGGAACCTAAGGGTTAGATAGTTTATCTTAGTTATTAGGGATGACATTTAAAACCACACTAGCTTAATGAACGCCACTACTAAACTTCATATTTATTGATTGGTACTTCTACATAAAGTACATTATAGTGTTTCAGCCCTATTTAGCCACTGTAGATAGTGAGGGTTCAGGGAATTAACTCTATAAATTAAGTGTGCTTATTTATGTTAACTGGTCAGCTGAGACCAATATAGTGGATGGGTGCATTATATGCAGCCGGGATGGTGCACCCTAATTCCTGCTTAAAGATCATCCACACTACTATGGAGTGATAATTGTTGGCTTATTAGAAAATTCCTTATGTTAATTCTATTTATTCCTCCTATAAATATAAGTTGCTGTAATGGTATTTAGTAACCCGGAACTTTTGTATTCAGACTAACCGATGCCAATAGAATAGAGCCAATCATTTAAACTGAGTACTGAGAATCCCTGCTTTCCTGTTATGAACATTTTAGTTTACCTAAAGCTTATGTGGCTTTTATGACATTACCTTTTGGATGGCTATCTCAACACTACTGTTCTTACATATGATCTCACTGTGTAAGGTGTTGCAGCGCACCTCTACTGTCCCTTTAAGTTTGGCTCTTCCCCCTATTTAAGGCTGCCTTCCAGACACACTATTGCTGGTTTATTGCAGACCTACCTGCGAACAAGCTCTCTGTTCCCAGTTTCCTGCAACCTGTCAGCTCCTCGTTAGACTGCTGCTGCAGTCAGACCTTCAGTTCCTGTATCCTCTGCTGACGTCATCAGCTACTGACGAGACTGCGTCTCACTTCCACACGCTGTCTCCCTGCTCACTTCTCAGCTTGTCCTGCTGTTCAGCGTATTTGCAGTTCCACTGATTTACTATCCTGCTTGATTTTCCAGACCGGACCGGACTTCCACATTCACCAACTTGAATTACCTTCCGGTCTGTGAGTACTCGCTTTACTGAGCAGCTACTAATTCTTGTGAGTACTAACTTTCTATTTGCTGCATCCACTGCATATATTGCCTGCTTGTCACTCGTGTGATAAATTTCTATGTTACCACACTGTGCTTCCAGCTTTGGCATATAGTAAGTCACGGACTTAACCCATACAGCATCTTTAGTGGTTAAGTCTGTGACACAAAACAACCTTTTATTTGTCAACACCACAAGCAACTTTAAACTGTGACTACTTGCTTTTTCAATTGAACTGTGAAACTGTTTATCATAAATTAGCAATCCAGAACTCCACTTTATACTAGAAACGATTTGTTACATAATAAACCAGCCACAAAGTGAATTAGCACACTGGTGTGTGTTGTATATCCTGATTGCTTCATTGATTCCTATATATATTTCATTTGCACATTTAGTTTTTTTTTTCTCATTATGGATCCTACTCAGGTTGCTGGTCAGATTCAGAGTCTGTCTGACAGGATGGACATTTTAACTAATTCCTTCCATGAGCTCCAGGTAGAAAATCAAGCTTTAAAAGCCTGTCTCAGGGAGGTACTCTCCTCAAAAAATCCTTCTACTGATACTCATCCTGAGCCTTTAGTCTCTGCACCTGAAAATTTTTCTGGAGATCGCTCCCAATTCAGGGAGTTTAGGAATTCTTGTAACTTATTGTTTGAGCTAAAGCCAAAGACCTATCCCACGGATAGAATTAGGGTGCTGACAGTAATATCGTATCTCAGAGGAGAACCCAGGGCTTGGGCTGACTCCTTTTATGAACAGCAGTCCTATATCCTGGGTTCCCTGGATGTTTTTTTCACTGAGATGTCAGTGCTTTATGACGACCCTTACAAGCAGATTTCTGCTGAGAATACTCTCAGGTCCTTAAGACAACTGAAGAATCCTGTAGAGACATATATCACGCAATTTAAGATTGCAGCCACGGATTCCCTTTGGAACCAAGTCTCGCTAAAAAAACAATTCAGATTAGGTTTGTCTGAGGACATAAAGGACGAGCTTTCTCGTACAGGCATACCTGATACCCTTGAAGATTTATACAGTCTTTCAATAAGCATTGACAGACGTCTAAGGGAGAGACGTTCTGAAAAGGCTTGCCTAAAAAATATCTCTCTTCACCTACTTACATCAACAAGGAGGTTGGGCAACCAATGGATATAGGATTCATTAGAGGTCCTCTAAGTCCTCAAGAGAAGACTAGAAGGAAGAATCTAAATTTATGCATGTATTGTGCTTCCCCTGCACATGTCGTTAAGGAATGCCCAGTCCTCTCTAAGAAAAAAATGGGTAAGGAATTCATCCTCCATCTTGATCCTCTGGTACCTCGTTCCACGAACCCCTACATAACTTTATCTCTTCTCTTGCAGTGGGATCATCACAAGATTAATGCCACTGCCATCATCGACACTGGGTCCTATGGGAATTTCATGCACTGGGGTTTTGTGAGAAAAAATAAAATACCACTTGTCACCAAGAAAAAACCAGTCTCAGTTAAAGTCATTGATGGTACTTTACTTGATGTCACACATCACACTTCTAATATTCATATCACCACACATTCTGGTTTTGCTGACCAGTTGTCATTTGATGTTATACACTCACCTATGTTTGATGTCATCTTAGGCATAAACTGGTTACACACACATAAACCGGTAATTAACTGGGAAAACCTTAGCTTACACTTCCCACCTCCTCTGCACCCAGATTCTTGTAATTTTAACGCTTCAATTTCCCAGGTTTCTGACAATTCCCTGCCTGCCCATTATAGTCAGTTCTCTGATGTATTTAATAAAAAATAAGCAGAGACTTTACCTCCCCACAGGGCCTACGACTGCCCTATTGACCTTTTGCCTGGTGTCTCTATACCTTTCGGGCATATATATCCCCTCTCTAAGCCCGAGTTAGAACACCTGAAAGGCTATATAGTTGAGAACCTGAGGAAAGGTTTTATAAGACCTAGTACCTCTCCCGCAGGTGCGGGCATTTTTTTCGTTACTAACAAGGATGGTTCTCTACGCCCTATTGTGGATTACAGAGAGCTCAATAAACGCACTCGCAAAAATAGATATCCGCTTCCCCTTATACCAGAGTTGATAGAACGATTACGTGGCTCCTCTGTATTCACCAAATTGGATCTCAGGGGAGCATACAATCTAATCAGAGTAAGAGCAGGTGACGAATGGCTTACTGCATTTAGGACCAGATATGGCCTGTTTGAGTATACAGTAATGCCATTCAGGTTATGCAATGCACCTGCTACATTTCAGTGTCTCATCAATGACATCTTCAGGGACATTTTGGATGTATATGTTGTCGTATATTTAGACGATATTTTGATTTTCTCCCAAAACCTCGATGATCATAAAATTCATGTGGCTAATGTTTTAAAGCGGTTGCGACAACATCAGTTGTATGCCAAGTTAGAAAAATGTATTTTCGATTCCCAAGATATCACATTTTTAGGTTACCATATCACTCCCCTTGGTATTGGAATGGAAAACAATAAAGTTCAAGCAATAAAGGATTGGCCTATTCCTCGTTCAAAAAAAGACGTTCAACGATTTTTAGGTTTTTCTAATTTTTATCGAAAATTTATCCCAGGCTTTGCTGCTATTACAAAACCGCTATCTGATTTAACCAAACTCAATTCCACTTTCCATTGGACAGAAGCTACTCAAACTGTTTTTGATTTACTGAAATCGAAATTTTCATCCGCCCCCATTCTACAATTCCCAGATCTTAACAAACAATTTATTCTGGAAGTAGATGCGTCGGATTACGCCATAGGTGCCATTCTTTCACAAAGGAAATCTTTCAAGGACCCCATACATCCTGTGGCATATTTCTCAAGGATCATGCAACCAGCTGAAATGAATTATCCAGTCGGAGAGAAGGAACTACTGGCTATTAAATCCTCCTTTGATCAGTGGCGTCATCTGTTGGAGGGAGCCTCTCATCCTACCATCATATATACTGATCACAAAAGCCTCCAGTATCTTCAATCCAACAGGACTCTTTCATCCAGACAGCTCCGTTGGAGTTTGTACTTCTCTAGATTCCAATTCACCATCTGCTACAGACCTGGCATAAAGAATGGAAAGGCTGATGCTCTCACTCGTAAGGATACCAGAGTTTCCTTGGATAGAACCCCTTCTACAGTCATACCTAAGCATAACTTTATGGGCTTACTGACAGATTCCACTGTAGACTTGAGAAAACAAATTAAGACTGCCCAATCCTTGGATGATTCCAAACCCATAGACATCCTAGTCCAACAAGACGATGGTCTCCTTTACATGAATGACAAACTCTATATTCCTCCACCTCTAAGACATTCCATATTTAAATTGACCCATGACTCCCCCCTAGCAGGACATATGGGTACCGATAAAACCTTAAACTTAATCAGTAGGTATTATTGGTGGCCCTCCTTATCCAAATCTGTGAAGAATTACGTCTCTCAGTGTGATGTTTGCGCCACTTCAAAACATTCCCGTCAACACTCAATGGGTCTGCTCCAACCTCTTCCAGTTCCTCATCATCCCTGGCAGTCACTTTCAATGGATTTTATAGTTGACCTTCCACCTTCTCACTCTTACACTACCATATACGTGGTCACAGACTTATTTTCCAAAATGGCACATTTCATCCCAGTTTCAGGTGTACCCACCTCTAAAGTCACATCCAAATTATTAATTAAAGACATCGTACGCCTTCATGGACTACCAACATCTGTGTTGAGTGACAGAGGGACACAATTTACGTCTAAATTCTGGAAACATCTCTGCGAAGCTTTACATATGGATCAGAAATTGAGCACCTCATTCCACCCACAAACTAATGGACAGACCGAGCGTGTTAACCAGTGGATTGAGCAGTACCTACGTTGCTTCTGCTCTCAACATCAAGATTCATGGGTTCCATACTTACCCCTTGCCGAATTCGCTTACAATAACCATGTTAACTCATCCACTGGTTACACCCCCTTCTATGTCAATTACGGTATCCATCCCCGCTTCAACTTTCTGCCTAGAGTTGACACGCAATCTCCTCAGGTTAACGACCTTGTTAACGATATCTCTAGGATATTCACATCTGTGAGAGAACATATACTTGAGGCTCAATCCTCACAACGCAAGTACTACAACCTCCGCCATAGAAAGCCTCCAGACTATAAGGTTGGACAATTGGTATGGTTATCAACAAAGAACCTTAAACTACATTACCCGAGCAGAAAATTGGGGAAACTGTTCATCGGACCTTACCCTATCATTTCCATAAAAAACCCACTTACTGTCACTTTACAACTTCCTTCAAATATTAAGGTTCATCCCACCTTCCATGTTTCCTTGGTCAAACCGTGTACCTCCAATACACATTCTGCTGCCGCTCGTGATGCCACCTATGGTACCCTTCCTGATGTTCAATATGAAGTACACAGTATTGTTGATTCATGTATCCGTTCCGGCAGCTTGTTCTACCTCGTCCATTGGAAAGGTTACAGTCATGAGGAAGACTCATGGGAGCCAGCTGCTAACATCACTGCTCCTCGACTCCTGTCTCTTTTCCACCGCAGGAACCCAGATCGCCCTCGGCCTTGAAACCTCACTGTGGTTTCCTTTGGGGGGGTCTGTGTAAGGTGTTGCAGCGCACCTCTACTGTCCCTTTAAGTTTGGCTCTTCCCCCTATTTAAGGCTGCCTTCCAGACACACTATTGCTGGTTTATTGCAGACCTACCTGCGAACAAGCTCTCTGTTCCCAGTTTCCTGCAACCTGTCAGCTCCTCGTTAGACTGCTGCTGCAGTCAGACCTTCAGTTCCTGTATCCTCTGCTGACGTCATCAGCTACTGACGAGACTGCGTCTCACTTCCACACGCTGTCTCCCTGCTCACTTCTCAGCTTGTCCTGCTGTTCAGCGTATTTGCAGTTCCACTGATTTACTATCCTGCTTGATTTTCCAGACCGGACCGGACTTCCACATTCACCAACTTGAATTACCTTCCGGTCTGTGAGTACTCGCTTTACTGAGCAGCTACTAATTCTTGTGAGTACTAACTTTCTATTTGCTGCATCCACTGCATATATTGCCTGCTTGTCACTCGTGTGATAAATTTCTATGTTACCACACTGTGCTTCCAGCTTTGGCATATAGTAAGTCACGGACTTAACCCATACAGCATCTTTAGTGGTTAAGTCTGTGACACAAAACAACCTTTTATTTGTCAACACCACAAGCAACTTTAAACTGTGACTACTTGCTTTTTCAATTGAACTGTGAAACTGTTTATCATAAATTAGCAATCCAGAACTCCACTTTATACTAGAAACGATTTGTTACACACTGACTAGCGATTTTAGAAGCTTGGTGTTGTCCCACTATGTTGAGCATCTACTAGAAGTACACTAGTTATCAGTTTCTACAGTTCTCGCTAATATACCAAATTGTATATACAGATTATAATTTATGTGCCATAGTCCATAAGTGACCGTATATCACTCTAGTTTTTTTCACCTCCAGCCATTCAAGATTTATTGCATGGGTTCATGAGTAGCCCATACATTACCTGGGAAGTTCATAAAAGTATATATCATTCTAGTTTACCACCATCAATTTTGGATATTATGTGTGGGTCCAAGAGTGGCCTACTAATAACATAGGAGGTTCCTATAAATATTTAAAAGGAGGTTTAGGATGTATTTGCCTATAATTTCTTGGTTTACAGATTATTATCTGAATATGTTTGTTTTGTAGTACCTATATAGCTATACTTGGTGACTATATTCTCACCAATTTATTTTCTTGTTATGGTACAATAATTGTTATTATACCTGTTTGTATTTATTATTAATGTGATTTTTGCTAAAAACCTCAATAAAATAAAAATTAATAAAAAATAAATAAATAAATAAATACATACCTGTAAAATAAAACCTAAGCTAGCTACAATATAACTAATAGTTATATTGTAGCTATCTTAGGTTTTATTTTTATTTCACAGGTAAGGTTGTATTTATTTTAACTAGGTAGACTAGTTAGTAAATAGTTATTAACTATTTACTAACTACCTAGTTAAAATAAATACAAATTTACCTGTAAAATAAAACCTAACCTGCCTTACAATAGAACCTAACATTAAAATCAAATCAAATAAATTAATCATATACAATTATCTAAATTACAAAAACCCCCACGAAATTACACAAAATAAAAAAAGAAATTATAAAAAAAAAACGAATTACTGCTAATCCAATAGTCCTATCAAAATAACCCCCCCAAAATAATAAAACCCCTACCCTACACTAAACTGCCAATAGCCCTTAAAAGGGCCTTTTGCTGGGCAATGCCCATCCAAATGTCCTTTTCAGGGCAATGGTTAGCTTATGTTTATTTAGATAGAGTTTTATTTGGGGGATTTGGTTGTGTGGGTGGTGGGTTTACTGTTGGGGGTGTTTTTAATTTGTATTGCCAGGTAAACAAACTGTTATCTTTGGGGCAATGCAAGTTGTTTTTTATTTTGTGTAATTTGTGGGGGGGGGGTTGTAATTTAGATAATTGTATTTGAATAATTTAATTTATTTGATTTGATTCCATGGAAGAAATATATAAAAATAACTATGACAATTTAATATTAAAAAGATTCAACAACCTGGCAAACTAAATATTTATCCTGGCTGGATAACAGCAGTAAAAATAATTATACTTCCTAAACTCTTATATTTGTTTCAAACTATTTGTATATTTCTTCCAAATACCTTTTTTAAGAAGCCCAATCTTTCTTAAATAAGTTTATCTGGAACAATCAACAGCCTAGAATGCCCAAATATATATCCTACAGATCAAAAGAAAAGGGTGGCTTGGGAATCCCCAATATTTCCCTTTACTATCAAGCCTCCCATGTGGTCGTATCTGGAACTGGCATAGAGGTGGTATAAACAATTTGTAGGTCTAGAAAAAGACCTCATGTCCATCTATAATATTGGTAATATGTGTGGACTTAACCCAAAAACATAATTTATGTAAGAACTTACCTGATAAATTAATTTATTTTATAGTGGCAAGAGTCCATGAGCTAGTGAAGTATGGGATATACATTCCTACCAGGAGGGGGCAAAGTTTCCCAAACTTCAAAATGCCTATAAATACACCTCCCACCTCACTCATACCTCAGTTTAATATTTTGCCAAGAAGTGAGGTGTAAAAAAAGGAGTAAAAAGCATACAAAAAGAGGCACTGGAAAAAATGTGCTTTATACAAAAAAATCATAACCACAAAAAAAGGGTGAGTCTCATGGACTCTTACCACTATGAAAGAAATTAATTTATCAGGTAAGTTCATACATAAATTATGTTTTCTTTCATGTAAGTGGCAAGAGTCAATGAGATACTGACGTATGGTATATAATACCCAAGATGTGGAAGTCCACGAGTCACTAGTGAGGGAGGGATAAAATAAAAACAGCTATATCCGCTGAGAAATTAAATCCAAAAAATAATTACGTTTTCTTAAAAACTTAAAAAAAACTCAAAACAAAGGCATTATAATCAAACTGAGATAACTGCCTGAAGAACCTTTCTACCAAAGGCTGCTTCCGAACAAGCAAACACATCAAAATGGTAAAATTTAGTAAAAGTATGCAAAGACCAAGTTGCTGCTTTGCAAATTTGATCAACTGAAGCTTCATTCTTAAGAGCCTAAGAAGTGGCAACTGATCTAGTAGAATGAGCTGTAATTCTCTGAGGCGGAGACTGCCCCGCTTCCAAATAAGCTTTGTGAATCAAAAGTCTCAACCAAGAAGCCAGAGAAATAGCAGAAGCTTTCTGACCTTTCCTGGAGCCAGAAAAAAATAACAAATAGACTAGAAGTCTTTCTGAAATCTTTAGTAGCCTCAACATAATATTTCAAAGCTCTTACCACATCCAGAGAATGTAAAGACCTTTCAAGAGTATTCTTAGGATTAGGACACAAAGAAGGAACAACAATGTCCCTATTGATGTTATTAGAATTCACAACTTTAGGCAAAAACTTAAATGAAGTCTGCAAAACAGCATTATCTTAATGGGAAATCAGATAAGGAGACTCACAAGAGAGAGCAGACAATTCAGAAACTCTTCTAACAGAAGATATAGCCAAAAGAAATAATACTTTCCAAGAAAGCAATTTAATGTCCAGAGAATGCATAGGCTCAAAAGGAGGAGCCTGTAAAGTCTTCAAAACCAAATTAAGATTTTAAGGAGGAGAAATAGATTTAATAACAGGTTTGATACGAATCAAAGCCTGAACGAAACAGTGAATGTCAGAAAGTTTAGCAATCTTTCTATGAAATAAAACCAAAAATAACAGAAATTTGTCCTTTCAAAGTATTTGCAGACAAAACCTTATCCAAACCATCCTGAGGAAACTGTAAAATCCTAGGAATTCTAAAAGAATGTCAAGAATAATCATTAGTTGAACACCATGAAATATAAGTTTTCCAAACCAGATAATAAATTTTCCTTGAAACAGACTTACGAGCCTGTATTATAGTGCTAATCACTGAGTCAGAGAAACCTCTATGACTAAGCACTAAGCGTTTAATTTCTATGCCATCAAATTTAGAGATTTGAGATCCTGATGGAAAAATGGCCCCTGAGACAGAAGGTCTGGCCTTAAAGGAAGTGGCCAAGGCTGGCAACTGGACATCCTGACAAGGTCCGCATACCAAAACCTGAGAGGCCAAGCTGGTGCTATCAGAACCACATAAGATTGTTCCATTATGATCTTGGAGATCACCCTTGGAAGAAGAACCAGAGGCGGAAAAATTTAAGCATGTTGGTAAAACCAAGGAACTGCTAGAGCATCCACCATCTCTGCCTGAGGATCCTTGGACCTGGAAAGGGATCTTGGAAGCTTCTTGTTCAGACGTGAAGCCATCAGATCTATTTCTGGAGGACCCCACATCTGTACCAATTGAAAAAACACATCTAGTTGGAGAGACCACTCTCCCGAATGTAAAGTCTGATGACTGAGATAATTAGAGATACTTCTTTCATTGCTGGACTGCAAGTCCCCCCTTGATGATTGACATATGCCACTGTAGTGACATTGTCTGTTTGAAATCAAATATAAAGTTCTCTCTTCAATAGAGGCCAAGCCTGAAGAGCTCTGAAAATAGCACAGAGTTCTAAAATATTGATTGGTAACCTTGCCTCCTGAGGTTCCCAAATCCCTTATTGCTGTCAGAGACCCCCAGACAGCTCTCCAACCCAAAAGACTTGCATCTGTTGTGATCACAGTCCAGAAAGGACGAACAAAGGAGGCCCCTTGAACAATAAGGTGATGGTTTAACCTAAAAGTCAGAGAGTGTTGATCCCATTGGTGCAACATGCAAAGCTGTAGAGGTCTCATATGAAAGCGTCCGATGCTGCAGTCATGAGACCTAAAACTTCCATGCACATAGCCACTGAAGGGAATGATAGAGACTGAAGGTGTAGACAAGCTAAAACTAACTTAATTCGTCTCTTGTCTGTCAAAGAAAGAGTCATGGACACTGAATCTATCTGAAAACCTAAAAAGGTGACCTTTCAAGAAACTCTTTGTAAATTGATCCTCCAACCAGGTTTTTGAAGAAACCACACAATGTATTTTGTGTGAGATTCTGCTATATAAAGAGATTGAGCTAGTACCAAGATATCGTCCAAATAAGGAAAACTGCAATACCCTGCTCTCTGATTACAGATAGAAGGGCACCGAGAACCTTTGAAAAGATTCTCAGAGCTGTCGCTAGGACAAATGGAAGAGTGACAAATTGGTAATGCTTGTCTAGAAAGGAGAATCTCAGAAACCAATAGTGGTCTGGATGAATTGGAATGTGAAGATAAGCGTCCTGTAAGTCTATTGTGGACATTTAATGACCTTGCTGAACAAAAGGCAGAATAGTCCGTATAGTCACCATCTTGAAAGTTGGGACTCTTACAAAACGATTTAGAGTTTTCAGATCCAGAATTGGTCTGAATGAATCTTCCTTCTTTGTGACAATAAACAGATTTGAATAAAAACCCAAACCCTTTTTCTGTTAAGGAACTGGAACAATCACCCCTGAAAGCTCTAGATCTGAAAAACACTTCAGAAAAGCATGAGTCTTCCCATGGGAGGTCTTATTCTGAAACCTATTCGATACCCCTGAGAAACAATATACTGAATCTACTGATTTTGGACAGAATCTGCCCAAATGTCTTGAAACAATTTCAATCTGCCCCCCACCAGTTGAAGTGGTTTGAGGGCCACACCTTCATGCAGTCTTAGGGGCTGTATTTGGTTTCTTATAAGGCTTGGATTTATTCCAATTCAAGGATGGTCTCCAATTGAAACCAGAGGCCTTAGGGGAAGGAGTGTTTTTTTGTTCTGACAAAAGGAAAACGATTTGGAGCTTTAAATTTACCCTTAGATTTCTTATCTTGGGGCAGAAAAACTCCCTTACCCCAAATAAATTACTACCTTGAAAAGATAGAGATAGTAATCTAGATTTAGACACCATATCAGCATTCCATGATTTAAGCCATAAAGCTCTTCTAGATATAATAGCTAACAACATAGATTTGATATTAATCTTAATAATATCAAATATAGTATCACAAATGAAATGATTAGCATGTTGAATTAAAAGAACAATGCTAGACAAAACAGGATCTGATAGCTGCTGTGCTAGACTGTCCAACCAAAAAGTTGAAGCAGCAGCTACATCAGCCATAGAAATAGAAGGTCTAAGAATATAGCTAGTATGTAAATATGCCTTAATAAAATAAGATTCAATCTTCCTATCTAAGGGATCCTTAAAAGAAGTACTATCTTCCATAGGAATAGTAGTACGTTTGGCAAGAGTAGAAATAGCGCCATCAACCTTAGGGACTTTCTCCCAAAGCTCTAAATTGGACACAGGTAAAAGATACATTTTTTTAAACCTAGAAGGATTAAAAGAAGTACCAGGCTTAGACCATTCCTTGGTAATCATATTAGAGATAGGATCTGGAATAGGAAAAACTTCAGAAGTAACATCAGAAGTCTTAAAATCAGAATTCAAACATTTGCTATTCTTGTTATCAAGAGGACTAGATTCCTCAATACCCAAAGTAAACAATACTTTTTTTTTAACAAAGAACGCATATATTCAATCTTAAAAAGAAAGGTTGATTTATCAATTTTAGTGTCTGAAATAGAATCCTCTGAACCAGAGAAATCCTCATCAGCAGAAAATACTTCAGTGTGCTGTTGATCAATATAATCTTCATCAGATTTATGAGAAGTAAGGAGAGACCTTTTACATTTATTTGAAGGTGGAATAGCAGTCATAGCCTTCTCTATGGCTGCAGCAATATAATCTTTTATATCTACAGGAATATCATGTACATTATCAGCATGAAATAATTTTTCATAACAAGTGCCATATATTTGAGCTGAAGAAGGAAGATCAGCTAATTTACAACATACACACTTAGCTTTGGTAGATTTGTTTTCAGGCAACTTGGTTCCTACAATAACATCAGAGGCAGGATCAGTTCGAGACATCTTGCAAAATGTAACAGAAAACAAAAAATAACATTTAAATAAATATCCAATTTCCTCAAAATAGCAGTTTCAGGAATGGGAAAAAATGCTTATGAAAAAATACTTATATGCAAAACAAAAGGCAAACATCATAGCCCTCTGTAACAAACGAGAGCAGAAAGCAAAAGAGGGAGAGACTTAATATAACAATTTTTTGGCGCCAAAAATGACGCTAACAAAGATGACCCAATGCAGAGAAAAAAACTTGTTAACGCCAAGGTTAACAAGAAATGCCCCCAAAAAATTTGCGTCAGCAAAGATGCAAGAAATAATGTGACACACGTCACAACAAATGCAACCTCCACGCCAAAAGTATTCGCGCCAAGAATGACGCAATAAATAGAAGCATTTTGCATCATCGCAAGCCTAATTTGCTCGAGAAAATTTTAAAAAAATAAGTTCCAAGTTACAACTACCTGGAACCCCAAGAAAGAAAAAATGACTACATTTCTCCCAAAACATAATTTTCCATGCTGAAACTGTTAGACTGCAAAGGGAAATAAACATAGACCTGACTCATGGCAAATATATGCAATATATATTAAAACTTTAAAATATAAAGTGCCAAACATAGCTGAGAGTGTCTTAAAAAAAGATATATACTTACCTGAAGACACCCATCCACATATAGCAGACAGCCAAACCAGTACTAAAACATATCAGCAGAGGTAATGGTAGAGGAGTATAATTTCGATCTGTAAAGAGAGGTGGCAGATGAATCCCCATGACCGAATTTACAGAGAGCCTTAGAATAGATTTCCCATAGGTGAAAACATGGCATCATCAGGCAATACTCCCTTCACATCCCTCAGACAAACACTGTACTTTGAGAGGAATTGGGTTTTAAAATGCTTAGAAGCGCCTTTCACAGAAGAAATCAAGCACGACTTGCTTCACCATCCTCCAACAAAAGGCAAAGTTTGTAAAACTGAGGTATGAGTGAGGTGGGAGGTGTATTTATAGGCATTTTGAAGTTTGGGAAACTTTGCCCCCTCCTGGTAGGAATGTATATCCCATACGTCACTATCTCATGGACTCTTGCCACTTGCATAAAAGAAAGATAAATTTCTATAAAAACTTGAGAATGTTGTAGTATCAGCTCCTATGAAAAAGCCAATTGTTTTCCTTCTATCCTGCAGGTACCTTACACCAGGTAGATTGCATCAAATCTACCCAAATGTACCAGACAAATGCTGGAGAGACTGTGGCTCAAAAGGTAACCTCCTCCATATATGGTGGGAATGCCAAATTATTCAACCTTACTGGGATAATATCCACCTTGTCACTGAAAAATTCCTCAATTGTAATATTCCTTAAACTCCTGTAGTATTCTTACTAAATGGCAAAACCAAACTACTATGTTAATTCCAAACCTCTTTGTTTAAGATATTACTAAATTCCGCTAAAAGACTAATACCCCGTTACTGTAAAAAACCTCATCCCCCAAAGTTCATAGAATGGAATAGTTTAGTGAACTTTTCATTGAAATTAGAACAAATTGCATACACTTATAAAAGGGAGACAATATTTTATGTAATTATGGAATCTTTCTGGGATTAAAAACAAGTCCTTTCTTCATGCCCTTAAATATCAGTATGAACACTCCACTAGTATGTGCTATGAAATATTTCAGTAAGAACATTACTGTACGTAATTTATTTCAGTTACTTGGGAATTAGGACATCTGGATTGTATCTGTGGATCCGTCCATCAAATACCGTTAATCATATTTGAGATGTTCCTTGTTCCCTCCTTTTTGTTATCTTCCTCTTTCTTCTCCATTGGCCTCATATAGCCATGTACCTTTATCACATATAACATACCAACCTTTTAGCTCCATTCAATGTTTTGAATACATAAGATGATGAAGATGTCTGTACAGGTGAAACTCGAAAAATTAGAATATTGTGCAAAAGTTCATTTATTTCACTAATGCAACTTAAAAGGTGAAACTAATATATGAGATAGACTCATTACATGCAAAGCAAGATAGTTCAAGCCGTGATTTGTCATAATTGTGATGATTATGGCT
This sequence comes from Bombina bombina, assembly GCF_027579735.1. Taxonomy (NCBI): domain Eukaryota; kingdom Metazoa; phylum Chordata; class Amphibia; order Anura; family Bombinatoridae; genus Bombina; species Bombina bombina. Next base: position 663,800,943 of record NC_069504.1, on the reverse strand, counting down.
TACAGCTCATGAAAACCCCAAATCCACAATCTCAGAAATTTAGAATATTGGTGCAATATTCTAGGCTCAAAGTGTCCCAGTCTAATCAGCTAATTAAGCCATAACACATGCAAAGGGTTCCTGAGCCTTTAAATAGTCTCTCAGTCTGGTTCAGTAGGAATCACAATCATGGGAAAGACTGCTGACCTGACAGTTGTGCAGACACCCTCCATAAGGTGGGAAAGCCTCAAAAGGTAATTGCAAAAGAAGTTGGATGTTCCCAAAGTGCTGTATCAAAGCACATTAATAGAAAGTTATGTAAAAGGGAAAAGTGTGGAAGAAAAAAAGGTGCACAAGCAGCAGGGATGACCGCAGCCTGGAGAGGATTGTCAGGAAAAGGCTATTCAAAAGTGTTGGGGACTTTCACAAGGAGTGGACTGAGGCTGTAGTCAGTGCATCAAGAGCCACCACACACAGACGGATCCTGGACATGGGCTTCAAATGTCGTATTCCTCTTGTCAAGCCACTCCTGAGCAACAAACAACATCAGAAGCGGGCTAAAGAAAAACAGACCTGGTCTGTTGCTCAGTGGTCCAAAGTCCTCTTTTCTGATGAGAGCAAATTTTGCATCTCATTTGGAAACCAAGGACCCAGAGTATCGAGGAAGAATGGAGAGGCACACACTGCAAGATGCTTGAAGTCCAGTGTGAAGTTTCCACAGTCTGTGATGATTTGGGGAGCCATGTCATCTGCTGGTGATGTTCCACTGTGCTTCATTAAGTCCAGGGTAAATGCAACCGTCTACCAGGAGATTTTGGAGTACTCCATGCTTCCTTCCGCAGACGAGCTCTATGGGGATGCAGACTTCATTTTCCAGCAGGACTTGGCACCTGCCCACACTGCAGAAAGCACCAAAACCTGGTTCAATGACCGTGGGATTACTGTGCTTGATTGGCCAGCAAACTCGCCTGACCTGAACCCCATAGAGAATCTATGGGGCATTGCCAAGAGAAAGATGAGAGACATGATACCGAACAATGCAGAAGAGCTGAAGGCCGCTATTGAAGCATCCTGGTCTTCCATAACACCTCAGCAGTGCCACAGGCCGATAGCTTCCATGCCACGCCGCATTGAGGCAGTAATTGCTGCAAAAGGGGCCCAAACCAAGTACTGAGTACATACAGTATGCATGCTTATACTTTTCAGAGGTCCGATATTGTTCTATGTACAATCCTTGTTTTATTGATTGCATGTAATATTCTAATTTTCTGAGGCCTAGATTTGGAGTTTGGCGGTAGCCGTGAAAACCAGCGTTAGAGGCTCCTAACGCTGGTTTTAGGCTACCTCCGGTATTTGGAGTCACTCAAAAAAGGGTCTAACGCTCACTTTTCAGCCGCGACTTTTCCATACCGCAGATCCCCTTACGTCATTTGCGTATCCTATCTTTTCAATGGGATCTTTCTAACTCCGGTATTTAGAGTCGTGTCTGAAGTGAGCGTTAGAATTCTAACGACAAAACTCCAGCCGCAGAAAAAAGTCAGTAGTTAAGAGCTTTCTGGGCTAACGCCGGTTCATAAAGCTCTTAACTACTGTACTCTAACACCCATAAACTACCTATGTACCCCTAAACCGAGGTCCCCCCACATCGCCGCCACTCGATTACATTTTTTTAACCCCTAATCTGCCGACCGCCACCTACGTTATACTTATGTACCCCTAATCTGCTGCCCCTAACACCGCCGACCCCTGTATTATATTTATTAACCCCTAACCTGCCCCCCACAACGTCGCCGCCAGCTACCTACAATAATTAACCCCTAATCTGCCGACCGCAAAGGGCCGCCACCTACATTATAGCTATGTACCCCTAATCTGCTGCCCCTAACACCGCCGACCCCTATATTATATTTATTAACCCCTAATCTGCCGCCCACAACGTCGCTCCCACCTGCCTACACTTATTAACCCCTAATCTGCCGAGCGGACCGCACCGCTATTATTATAAAGTTATTAACCTCTAATCCGCCTCACTAACCCTATAATAAATAGTATTAACCCCTAATCTGCCCTCCCTAACATCGCCGACACCTAACTTCAATTATTAACCCCTAATCTGCCGACCGGAGCTCACCGCTATTCTAATAAATGTATTAACCCCTAAAGCTAAGTCTAACCCTAACACTAACACCCCCCTAAATTAAATATAATTTAAATCTAACAAAATTAATTAACTCTTCTTAAATAAATTATTCCTTTTTAAAGCTAAATACTTACCTGTAAAATAAATCCTAATATAGCTACAATATAAATTATAATTATATTATAGCTATTTTAGGATTAATATTTATTTTACAGGCAACTTTGTAATTATTTTAACCAGGTACAATAGCTATTAAATAGTTAAGAACTATTTAATAGCTAAAATAGTTAAAATAATTACAAATTTACCTGTAAAATAAATCCTAACCTAAGTTACAATTAAACCTAACACTACACTATCAATAAATAAATTAAATACAATTCCTACAAATAACTACAATGAAATAAACTAACTAAAGTACAAAAAATTAAAAAGAACTAAGTTACAAAAAATAAAAAGATATTTACAAACATAAGAAAAATATGACAACAATTTTAAACTAATTACACCTACTCTAAGCCCCCTAATAAAATAACAAAGACCCCCAAAATAAAAAATGCCCTACCCTATTCTAAATTACTAAAGTTCAAAGCTCTTTTACCTTACCAGCCCTGAACAGGGCCCTTTGCGGGGCATGCCCCAAGAAGTTCAGCTCTTTTGCCTGTAAAAAAAAACATACAATACCCCCCCCCCCAACATTACAACCCACCACCCACATACCCCTAATCTAACCCAAACCCCCCTTAAATAAACCTAACACTAAGCCCCTGAAGATGTTCCTACCTTATCTTCACCATACCAGGTTCACCGATCCGTCCTGAAGAGCTCCTCCGATGTCCTGATCCAAGCCCAAGCGGGGGGCTGAAGAGGTCCATGATCCGGCTGAAGTCTTCATCCAAGCGGGAGCTGAAGAGGTCCATGATCCGGATGAAGTCTTCATCCAAGCGGGAGCTGAAGAGGTCCATGATCCGGATGAAGTCTTCTATCAACGGCATCTTCAATCTTCTTTCTTTGGGAGCCATCATCTTTCATCCGACGCGGAACATCCTCTTCTCCCGACGCCTACTAGCCGAATGACGGTTCCTTTAAGGGACGTCATCCAAGATGGCGTCCCTCGAATTCCGATTGGCTGATAGGATTCTATCAGCCAATCGGAATTAAGGTAGGAATATTCTGATTGGCTGATGGAATCAGCCAATCAGAATCAAGTTCAATCCGATTGGCTGATCCAATCAGCCAAACAGATTGAGCTCGCATTCTATTGGCTGTTCCAATCAGCCAATAGAATGCGAGCTCAATCTGATTGGCTGATTGGATCAGCCAATCGGATTGATCTTGATTCTGATTGGCTGATTCCATCAGCCAATCAGAATATTCCTACCTTAATTCCGATTGGCTGATAGAATCCTATCAGCCAATCAGAATTCGAGGGACGCCATCTTGGATGACGTCCCTTAAAGGAACCGTCATTCGGCTAGTAGGCATCGGGAGAAGAGCATGTTCCACGTCGGATGGAAGATGATGGCTCCCAAAGAAAGAAGATTGAAGATGCCGTTGATAGAAGACTTCATCCGGATCATGGACCTCTTCAGCTCCCGCTTGGATGAAGACTTCATCCGGATCATGGACCTCTTCAGCTCCCGCTTGGAGGAAGACTTCAGCCGGATCATGGACCTCTTCAGCCCCCCGCTTGGGCTTGGATCAGGACATCGGAGGAGCTCTTCAGGACGGATCGGTGAACCTGGTATGGTGAAGATAAGGTAGGAAGATCTTCAGGGGCTTAGTGTTAGGTTTATTTAAGGGGGGTTTGGGTTAGATTAGGGGTATGTGGGTGGTGGGTTGTAATGTTGGGGGGGGGTATTGTATGTTTTTTTTTACAGGCAAAAGAGCTGAACTTCTTGGGGCATGCCCCGCAAAGGGCCCTGTTCAGGGCTGGTAAGGTAAAAGAGCTTTGAACTTTAGTAATTTAGAATAGGGTAGGGCATTTAGTTATTTTGGGGGGCTTTGTTATTTTATTAGGGGGCTTAGAGTAGGTGTAATTAGTTTAAAATTGTTGTAATATTTTTCTTATGTTTGTAAATATTTTTTTATTTTTTGTAACTTAGTTCTTTTTTATTTTTTGTACTTTAGTTAGTTTATTTCATTGTAGTTATTTGTAGGAATTGTATTTAATTTATTTATTGATAGTGTAGTGTTAGGTTTAATTGTAACTTAGGTTAGGATTTATTTTAACTAGGTAACTATTAAATAGTTCTTAACTATTTAATAGCTATTGTACATGTTTAAAATAATTACAAAGTTGTCTGTAAAATAAATATTAATCCTAAAATAGCTACAATGTAATTATAATTTATATTGTAGCTATATTAGGATTTATTTTACAGGTAAGTATTTAGCTTTAAATAGGAATAATTTATTTAATAAGAGTTAATTAATTTTGTTAGATTAAAATTATATTTAATTTAGGGGGGTGTTAGTGTTAGGGTTAGACTTAGCTTTAGGGGTTAATACATTTATTAGAATAGCGGTGAACTCCAGTCGGCAGATTAGGGGTTAATAATTGAAGTTAGGTGTCGGCGATGTTAGGGAGGGCAGATTAGGGGTTAATACTATTTATTATAGGGTTAGTGAGGCGGATTAGGGGTTAATAACTTTATAAAAATAGCGGTGCGGTCCGCTCGGCAGATTAGGGGTTAATAAGTGTAGGCAGGTGGAGGCGACGTTGAGGGCGGCAGATTAGGGGTTAATAAATATAATATAGGGGGCAGCAGATTAGGGGTACATAGCTATAATGTAGGTGGCGGCGCTTTGCGGTCGGCAGATTAGGGGTTAATTATTGTAGGTAGCTGGCGGCGACGTTGTGGGGGGCAGGTTAGGGGTTAATAAATATAATATAGGGGTCGGCGGTGTTAGGGGCAGCAGATTAGGGGTAGATAAGGATAGTGTAAGTAGCGGCAGTTTACGGAGCGGCAGATTAGGGGTTAAAAATAATATGCAGGGGTCAGTGATAGCGGGGGCGGCAGATTAGAGGTTAATAAGTGTAAGGTTAGGGGTGTTTAGACTCGGGGTACATGTTAGGGTGTTAGGTGCAGACGTAGGAAGTGTTTCCCCATAGCAAACAATGGGGCTGCGTTAGGAGCTGAACGCGGCTTTTTTGCAGGTGTTAGGTTTTTTTTTCAGCTCAAACAGCCCCATTGTTTTCTATGGGGGAATCGTGCACGAGCACGTTTTTGAGGCTGGCCACGTCCGTAAGCAACTCTGGTATCGAGAGTTGAAGCTGCGTTAAATATGCTCTACGCTCCTTTTTTGGAGCCTAACGCAGCCTTTCTGTAGACTCTCAATACCAGAGTTATTTTAAAGGTGCGGCCAGAAAAAAGCCGGCGTTAGCTACGCGGTTCCTTACCGACAAAACTCTAAATCTAGCCGTGAGATTGTGGATTTGGGGTTTTCATGAGCTGTAAGCCATAATCATCACAATTATGACAAATCACAGTTTGAACTATCTTGCTTTGCATGTAATGAGTTTCTCATATATTAGTTTCACCTTTTAAGTTGCATTAGTGAAATAAATGAACTTTTGCACAATATTCAAATTTTTTGAGTTTCACCTGTATGTACGTTATGCATAAGTGATTATTATTGTTTTTTTTCTTAATGTACTTTCTTGATGCACTTTATTTAATTTGCTGTTTCTCAACCATACACGTGTGTAATCTTTTATGAATATTCAATAAAAATAACAAACTAAAAAAAAAAAAAGAGGCTCTATTTCTGTTTAAATTGAGTGATAGCAAAAATGCTAAATATTCTACAGAACATTGAGCAAGTTTTTTTCTAAAATTCCTGGTACTGAAGAGGTTAAAGAAAAGCTGTGTGAGTAACTAACAAATGCCACTTGAAACAGAAAAACATAATTTATGTAAGAACTTACCTGATAAATTCATTTCTTTCATATTGGCAAGAGTCCATGAGCTAGTGACGTATGGGATATACAATCCTACCAGGAGGGGCAAAGTTTCCCAAACCTCAAAATGCCTATAAATACACCCCTCGCCACACCCACAATTCAGTTTAACGAATAGCCAAGCAGTGGGGTGATAAAGAAAGGAGTAGAAAGCATCAACAAAGGAAATTTGGAAATAATTGTGCTTTATACAAAAAATCATAACACCATAAAAAGGGTGGGCCTCATGGACTCTTGCCAATATGAAAGAAATGAATTTATCAGGTAAGTTCTTACATAAATTATGTTTTCTTTCATGTAATTGGCAAGAGTCAATGATCTAGTGACATATGGGATATCAATACCCAAGATGTGGTGTCTTCCACTCAAGAGTCACTAGAGAGGGAGGGAATAAAAAAAAAACAGCCATATTCCGCTGAAAAAATTAATCCACAACCCAAAACAAAAATAAGTTTATTTCAGCTTTGAAAGAAAAAAACTTAAATCAAAAGCAGAAGAATCAAACTGAAACAGCTGCCTGAAGAACTTTTCTACCAAAAACTGCTTCCGAAGAAGCAAATACATAAAAACGGTAGAATTTAGTAAATGTGTGCAAAGAGGACCAAGTCGCCGCTTTGCAAATCTGATCAACTGAAGCTTCATTCTTAAAAGCCCACAAAGTGGAAACTGATCTAGTAGAATGAGCTGTAATTCTCTGAGGCGGGACCTGACACGACTCCAAATAAGCTTGATGAATCAAAAGTTTCAGTCAAGAAGCCAAGGAACTAGCAGAAGCCTTCTGACCTTTCCTAGGACCAGAAAATAAAACAAATAGGGGGGTAGTTATCAACGCATCTAATTTACCTGCCTTCGCCGGTTCAATACGCCCACCTAAGCTCGCCTACCATCGCCGCCGCGGACCTGCAAAATTTCGCCTAAGTTATCAATAAATCTGTCAAAAAGCCGCGCACCAAGTACGGGGCGATGAGCAGCGGACTGTGATAGTTATCACTCATCCGATCTCGCTGCTCTTTGGCTTTTTTACAGCTTTATTGCTAGCCTGTCACTAAGCACCCACACTAACTACACTGTTCTACCCCCTATACCGGCGCCCCCGGTGCCCCCCGCAACTAAATAAAGTTACTAACCCCTAAACCGCCGCTCCTAGACCCCTCCGCAACTCTTATAAATGTATTAACCCCTAAACCGCTGCTCCCGGACACCGCCGCAACGCTTATAAATGTATTAACCCCTAAACCGCCGCTCCCGGACACCGCCGCCACCTACATTATACCTAGTAACCCCTATCCTGCCCCCCCTATACCGCCGCCCTCTATAATAAAGTTATAAACCCCTATCCTGCAGATCCCGGACCCCGCCGCAACTAAATAAATAGTTTAACCCCTAAAACGCCGCAACCTATATTAAACTTATTAACCCCTATCCTGCCCCCCCTACACCGTCGCCACCTATAATAAATTTATTAACCCCTATCCTGCCCCCCCCACACCGCCGCCACTGTAATACATTTATTAACCCATAAACCTAAGTCTAACACTAAACCTAAAACCCCCCTAACTTAAATATTAATTAAATAAATCTAAATAATATTTCTCTTATTAACTAAATGAATCCTATTTAAAACTAAATACTTACCTTTAAAATAAACCCTAATATAGCTACAATATAAATAATAATTATATTGTAGCTATCTTAGGATTTATTTTTATTTTACAGGCATCTTTCAATTTATTTTAACTAGGTACAATAGGTATTAAATAGTTATTAACTATTTAATAGCTACCTAGTTAAAATAAAGAGAAATTTACCTGTAAAATAAAAACTAACCTAAGTTACAATTACACCTAACACTACACTATACTTTAATAAATTATTCCTATTTAAAAATAAATACTTACCTGTAAAATAAACCCTAAGATAGCTACAATGTAATTAATAGTTACATTGTAGCTATTGTAGGATTTATATTTATTTAACAGGTAACTTTGTATTTATTTTAGCTAGTTAGAATAGTTATTAAATAGTTATTAACTATTTAATAACTACCTAGCTAAAAGAAATACAAAATTACCTGTAAAATAAATCCTAACCTAAGTTACAATTAAACCTAACACTACACTATCATTAAATTAATTAAATAAATTAGTTACAAATAACTACAATTAAATACAATTACATAAACTAACTAAAGTACAAAAAATAAAAAAGCTAAGTTACAAAAAATAAAAAAATAAGTTACAAACATTTCAAAAATATTACAACAATTTTAAGCTAATTACACCTAATCTAAGCCCCCTAATAAAATAACAAAGCCCCCAAAATAAAAAAATGCCCTACCCTATTCTAAATTAAAAAAGTTCAAAGCTCTTTTACCTTACCAGCCCTTAAAAGGGCCTTTTGCGGGGCATGCCCCAAAGAAAACAGCTCTTTTGCCTGTAAAAGAAAAATACAACCCCCCCAACGTTAAAACCCACCACCCACATACCCCTAATCTAACCCAAACCCCCCTTAAATAAACCTAACACTACCCCCCTGAAGACCTTGAGTCGTCTTCACTCAGCCGAGCCACCGATGGAACCGAAGAGGAGATCCGGAGTGGCAGAAGTGATCCTCCAAGGGGCGCTGAAGAAGTCTTCCATCCGATGAAGTGATCCTCCAAGGGGCGCTGAAGAATCTTCCATCCGGGCGATGTCATCTTCCAAACGGCGCTGAAGAAGTCTTCCATCCGGGCGATGTCATCTTCCAAGCGGGGTCTTCAATCTTCTTTCTTCATCCCGCCGACGCGGAACATCCTTCTTCCCCGACGGACTAACGACGAATGAAGGCTCCTTTAAGGGACGTCATCCAAGATGGCGTCCCTTCAATTCCGATTGGCTGATAGGATTCTATCAGCCAATCGGAATTAAGGTAGGAAAAATCTGATTGGCTGAATGGCCGGAAAAGTGCCGAGCGTACCTGCTAGTTTTTTGATAACTAGCAAAAGTAGTCAGATTGTGCCTGTGCGGAACATCTGGAGTGACGTAAGAATCGATCTGTGTCGGACTGAGTCCGGCGGATCGAAGCTTACGTCAAAAAATTCTACTTCTGCCGGTCTCTAGCCTTTGATAACTAAGGCGAATCAGCCTCGCCACAAATATGCTGCGGAATTCCAGCGTATTTGAGGTTGACGGCTTGATAACTACCCCCCCATAGACTGGAAGTCTTCCTGAAATCTTTAGTAGCTTCCACATAATATTTCAAAGCTCTTACCACATCCAAAGAATGTAAGGATCTCTCCAAAGAATTCTTAGGATTAGGACATAAGGAAGGGACAACAATTTCTCTATTAATGTTGTTAGAATTCACAACCTTAGGTAAAAATTGAAAGGAAGTCCGCAAAACTGCCTTATCCTGATGAAAAATCAGAAAAGGAGACTCACAAGAAAGAGCAGATAGCTCAGAAACTCTTCTAGCAGAAGAGATAACCAAAAGAAACAACACTTTCCAAGAAAGTAGTTTAATGTCCAAAGAATGCATAGGCTCAAATGGAGGAGCCTGTAACGCCTTCAGAACCAAATTAAGACTCCAAGGAGGAGAAATTGATTTAATGACAGGCTTAATACGAACTAAAGCCTGTACAAAACAGTGAATATCAGGAAGTATAGCAATCTTTCTGTGAAATAAAACAGAAAGAGCAGAGATTTGTCCTTTCAAGGAACTTGCAGACAAACCCTTATCCAAACCATCCTGAAGGAACTGTAAAATTCTAGGAATTCTAAAAGAATGCCAGGAGAATTTATGAGAAGAACACCATGAAATGTAACTCTTCCAAACTCTATAATAAATCTTTCTAGAGACAGATTTACAAGCTTGTAACTCTATGACTTAGAACTAAGCGTTCAATTTCCACACCTAGTAGGTCCGGCCGTAACGGAAGTGGCCAAGGCGGGCAACTGGACATCCGCACCAGATCCGCATACCAAAACCTATGTGGCCATGCTGGAGCCATCAGCAGCACAAAAGACTGTTCCATGATGATTTTGGAGATCACTCTTGGAAGGAGAACTAGAGGCGGGAAGATGTAAGCAGGATGATAACACCAAGGAAGTGTCAGTGCATCCACTGCTTCCGCCTGAACATCCCTGGACCTGGACAGGTATCTGGGAAGTTTCTTGTTTAGATGAGAGGCCATGAGATCTATCTCTGGAAGAACCCACATCTGAACAATCTGAGAAAACACATCTGGATGGAGAGACCACTCCCCTGGATGTAAAGTCTGGCGGCTGAGATAATCCGCCTCCCAATTGTCTACACCTGGGATATGCACCGCATAGATTAGACAGGAGCTGGATTCCGTCCAAGCAAGTATTCGTGATACTTCTTTCATAGCTTGGGGACTGTGAGTCCCACCCTGATGATTGACATAAGCCACAGTTGTGATATTGTCTGTCTGAAAACAAATGAACGGTTCCCTCTTTAGCAGAGGCCAAAACTGAAGAGCCCTGAGAATTGCACAGAGTTCTAAAATATTTATTGGTAATCTCGCCTCTTGAGATTTCCAAACCCCTTGTGCTGTCGGAGATCCCCAAATAGCTCCCCAACCTGAAAGACTTGCATCTGTTGAGATCACAGTCCAGGTTGGTCGAACAAAAGAGGCCCCTTGAACCAAACGATGGTGATCTATCCACCATGTCAGAGAGTGTCGTACCTTGGGATTCAAGGATATTAATTGTGATATCTTTGTATAATCCCTGCACCATTGATTCAGCATGCAAAGCTGTAGAGATCTCATGTGAAAACAAGCAAAGGGGATCGCGTCCGATGCTGCAGTCATGAGACCTAAAACTTCCATGCACATTGCAACTGAAGGGAATGACTGAGACTGGAGGTGCCGGCATGCTGCGACCAATTTTAAACGTCTCTTGTCTGTTAGAGACAGAGTCATGGACACTGAATCTATCTGGAAACCTAAAAAGGTGACCCTTGTCTGAGGAATCAAGAAACTTTTTGGTAAATTAATGCAGTAAGCTAGTAATGCTAGATATGTCCGGATCCAATTCTCGTTGCGCTAAATTCTCCAACCAAAAAGTTGAGGCAGCCGCAACATCACCCAAAGAAATAGCAGGTCTGAGAAGATGACCTGAATATAAATAGGCCTTCCTTAGATAGGATTCAAGCTTCCTATCTAAAGGATCCTTAAAGGAAGTACTATCTTCCATAGGAATAGTGGTACGTTTAGCAAGAATAGAAATAGCCCCATCAACTTTGGGGATTTTTTCCCAAAACTCTATAGAATTTGCTGGTAAAGTATACAATTTTTTAAACCTTGAAGAAGGAATAAAAGAAGTACCTGGCTTATTCCATTCCCTAGAAATCATATCAGAAATGGCCTCAGGAATAGGAAATAGCCCTGGGGAAACCACAGGAGGTTTAAAAACAGCATTTAAACGTTTATTAGACTGAACGTCAATAGGACTGGTTACCTCAATATCCAAAGTAATTAACACTTCTTTTAATAAAGAACGCATATACTCTATTTTAAATAAATAAGTAGATTTGTCAGTGTCAATGTCTGAGGAAGGATCTTCTGAATCAGATAGATCCTCATCAGAAGAGGATAAATTATTATGTTGCTGGTCATTTGAAATTTCATCAGCTAAATGAGAAGTTTTAAAAGACCTTTTACGTTTATTAGAAGGTGGAAATGCAGACAAAGCCTTCAGAATAGAATCAGATACAAATTCTTTAAAATTTACAGGTATATCATGTACATTAGAAGTTGAAGGAACTGCAACTGGCAATGTACTATTACTGTTGGAAACACTATCTGCATGTAAAAGTTTATCATGACAACTATTACAAATGACATTTGGTGGAATAATTTCTACACTTTTACAACAAATGCACTTAGCTTTGGTAGAACCGATGTCAGGCAGCAATGTTCCAGCAGAAACTTCTGAGGCAGGATCAGATTGGGACATCTTACTCAATGTAAGAGAAAAAACAACATATAAAGCAAAATTATCTATTTCCTTATATGACAGTTTCAGGAATGGGAAAAAATGCAAAAGCATAGGCCTCTGATAGAGAAAAAAGCAAGAGGCAAACATCAATGGGGTATTGAAATAATGCAAAAAAATGATGCACAACGTAACGTAAACTTTTTTGGCGCCAAAAATAACCGGAAATGACACACTTGCGTCACTAATGACGCCGCTGCGTGAAAGGTCTCGGCGTCACGTATGACGCCGGAAATGACGAAGTTGCGCCATAAACGTCTTTTTCCGCGCCAAAAAAAATTTCGCGCCAAGAATGACGTAATAAAGTTTAGCATTTGACGCACCCGCGGGCCTAATACCCGCAATAGCAAGAAAGTAGTCAATTGAAAAAAAGACTAAACCCCAGGTAAGAAATACATTTCTTAAATGTTTAAATTCCCCAAATATGAAACTGACAGTCTGCTGAAGGAAATACATGAACCTGACTCATGGCAAATATAAGTACAATACATATATTTAGAACTTTATATAAATGCATAAAGTGCCAAACCATAGCTGAGGTGTCTTAAGTAATAAAAAACATACTTACCAAAAGACACCCATCCACATATAGCAGATAGCCAAACCAGTACTAAAACAGTTATTAGTAGAGGTAATGGTAAATTGAGAGTATATCGTCGATCTGAAAAGGGAGGTAGGAAATTAATCTCTACGACCGATAACAGAGAACCTATGAAATAGACCCCCGTTAGGGAAATCATCGTATTCAAATAAGTGACACTCCCTTCACGTCCCTCTGACATTCACTGTACTCTGAGAGGAATCGGGCTTCAACAATGCTGAGAAGCGCATATCAACGTAGAAATCTTAGCACAAACTTACTTCACCACCTCCATAGGAGGCAAAGTTTGTAAAACTGAATTGTGGGTGTGGTGAGGGGTGTATTTATAGGCATTTTGAGGTTTGGGAAACTTTGCCCCTACTGGTAGGATTGTATATCCCATATGTCACTAGCTCATGGACTCTTGCCAATTACATGAAAGAAAATGTGTTTTCCGCAGGTGTAGAGTTTAAATAGTACAAAAAAAAGTGAAAAAGCGGTTTCCCGTTTTCTGATCAATTAGAAGATTTATGTCAACTTGTCACCATTGAAGATATAGAGTTTGTTATTGAGCCATAAATGTGTTTAAAATGAATGATTGCAATGGGTGTGACTATGAAAATTCCAGAAAAAGCTTTGTAATGCTCCTGGACATAGGAATTCTGATGCATTGAAATGGAGCACATGGATTGGGAAATGTAATTATAGTCTGTGGATTCCCATCCCTGAAGAACTGCAAAATTAGGGGCTATCACAATCTTTTAGAAAAATGTAAGATTAGACGTGTGCATTCGGCTATTTCGGACCGATCCAAATGCCGAAGATGGAGGCCGCATACTGAATTTTTGCAATTTTCTGAGCCAAATTTCTTCTTCTGGAAATGCAACACACTTAGATCTGAGCAAATCAGGAACAAAAATAAATCTGGCTCCGAAAATTGCTGAATACGGCTTGTGGCTGCAATCTTCGGCTTACGGATCCTCCCTAAATAGCTGAATGCACATGTGTACTTATGCTTTATCTACAAAAAAAATCCCTTTAGCATTTAAATGAACAGGAAAGTCAAAATTAAACTTTCGGGATTCAAATAGAGCATGCGATTTTAATACTTTTAAATTTACTTATATCATCAGATCAGTTACATTCTGTTGGCATCCTTTGTTAAAAAGCACACCAAGGTAAACTTGCTCCCAGTAGGACATTGCTCCTCTGGAGTTGATTCTAACTACAGTATATATTTAACCTTTTTGCAGGGTTTAAAACAGTAATATACAAGCAATAGTGCTATAAAAAATTATCTAACACACTAGAGCATTTTCTTTCTGCACCTACGTGCTCCTTTACTAAAATATTTTGTAGAAAAATTATTAGCTAAACATTTGTGATTGATCCCTTAAAAGGGACATTAAACACAAAATACATTTTATAAGCATAGTATTGAGGCTATTCCCCTCTTCCCTCTAGTCATGGGTGCTGCCATGTTGAAAGCTTTCACTGCATTCCAGTGCGTTTGTCACACTTCAGATACCTGAAGTGAAACCTAGGTTCCAAAATGGCTGCGCCCATAATTTCAGGGAGACGCATGAAGTGTATTTAGTCTCATATGTCTATTTCTTCCTTTAGCCATTACCCACAGATTAAAGGGACAGTATACACTCATTTTCATATAACTGCATGTAATAGACACTACTATAAAGAATAAGATGCATAGATACTGATATAAAAATTCATTATAAAACTGTTTAAAAACTTACTTAGAAGCTGTCAGTTTACCTCTGAAAAGGTAGCTGGAAAGCCCACTGCAAGTGGCAAATAAGACACTCCCCCCCTCCCCCTTCTTTTGCATATGAAAAGACCCTTTACACAAACAGGAGCAAGCTGGAGTAGGTAGTCGAGCGTATTCACATAAAACTTTGGGGCTTGGTTAGGAGTCTGAAAATCAGAGCAATGTTATTTAAAAATAAGCTAAACTATACATTAATTAAAAAAAAAAACTTTATGGGCTATATAAATAGATTATCTACAAAACATTTATGCAAAGAAAAAATGAGTGTATAATGTCCCTTTAACTTTAGCATCAGCCGTCTTGATCAGCTGTTAATAAATCATTTGACTCCATTTGCTTAGTTAAAGTGCCATAAAACATGTTGAGATCTGTGCATATCCTAAAAGCGCTAATTAAGTAAACCTATTTTGCAATAAAAAATGTTTACAAATTGCTGGCAAGTATTTTAAAATAATTTTCAAAAATAATCAGTTACATAGCCATGCTGTCCGGAGAAGTCTGATCCACCTCCTGTTATAAGTGTTTAGCTACAGAAACACAGGCATTGTATTTCAACTGAGTTCACAGCTGCTTATTTGCTTCTAGGTGTGCTCCAGCAGATAATGAGAGGTAAAGTCTGCATTCTATCAAATCAAAGGTGGATATAGATGCAGCCATAAAAGGAATTGTGTGGGAGGAGTTAGAGCTTTACAATTCAGAGACTCAAAAGAAAGAGTTCATGGTGAGGCACTGCAGTATAAATTTGCAGGTAAAGTAATTAAAGTGCATATTATATTTTGTCTCCGTCCCAACTTGTTTTATGTCCCTTTAAGAATAACAAACTGACTAAATAATGCATTTAATTTTCACACAATTTATTATACTTTTTTGAGTTACAAATGTGAGCAACCAGGTTATGGAAATCACAATGTATAGGTATGTTTCATTTATTTATAAAACTCTCTATATTGTATGTTTAGTGGTATGACAAGAAAAATGTATACACAAACCAGAGGCAAACAAATTATCTTTTTTTTATTTAGCTGATCAAATATATAGATACAGACTGACATCCCCATGTAAAAACAAGGGAATTCAAGGCATTTGTATAATGGTATAATCAAACTATTGCGATCATTCTGGGTATGTATTGGCCCCATAAACAAAACAATTCTTACAATAATGAGCATATCCTGCAATAACTAGCTTTACTATATCGGCAGCTATTTTTCAGCTTTAGACAATATGAGCGATTTTACTTATCTATTATATTCATAGATCTCGAATTTAGAAGCTAGTGTGTTATGCTATTTTATGGTCGTTTTTTTTACACTTTGCCGTATTGGTTAATGGGCTGTAGCTTGAATGTGTAAGCACTGAAGATGTATAGAAGAAATCAGCACAAATAAACATCTGAGCATGGGCTCTATTAATACTATATATATATATTTCTCTGAGATGATTACATTTCATTTCTATGTTGCTATGCCTACTCTTTAAATAATTACCAAATGTGCAGTGCTTCTATCTGTTAGGCAACTTACATTGGAATGTAAATATATATATATCTATATATATATATAAAAAAAAAAAACATTTTAAACATTTATTTTAAAAAATGATTTAAATTACAGGATAAAATATATCCTCTCATCTGAAAAGCTTTTTCAGCTATACCTGAACTGCTCTTATAGCATAAGCATCAGTTAACATCTGCTATAAAAAGCTAGTGTTCGAAATCAATAATCTTGCCAATTTAGAAGATTTTAATATAAAAATGTCCTATGTGTTTACAGGAAATATAAATGGCTATTTTCTAGGACATATAAAATTTCTTATATGAGCCCGAGGAAAGGGATTTGCATTACAATAATTGGTCATGTTGGGTAAAAATACCCTCCAACCGTTTAATACAACAACGTATTCCTTAAATACATCTAAAGCAAACATTAAAAATAGAAAAACATCAATGTGGCAGATATATATCCCAACATCTAACATAACAGAGGAGATAACTAGGAAGCTGAAACAAAATTTGGGAATAGCATGTGACAGGGTCACATCTTGTACTGCTGGGGTTAAATGGTTAATATCTATCATTAAAATAATGTACCATAGAAGATAAATCTCTGTGTGGGGTTCATTAAACTTCAAATAAAATATCAAGTGTGCTAAACGCATCTTGTACATATTACACAAATTAGTAAGTTTAGCAATCTATCCCCATAAAAGCTACTAAAACTCAATCCCTTTATTGCAACAGATAAATATGTGATACATGCTGGTGTTTTAAGACAATGTGAGTCTTATTTTAGAGATCCCAGTATGAATATACCAAATATGTAGAATGCTTTGGGATACAAACAATGCAGCTTGCTAGATAAAATACCATTGCATGGTTTTCTACCTTTGATAGAGCAAATACATTGGTTAATCCAAACTGTTCTATGTGTTGGCTACACATCTAGGTACATTATGTCCTTATGATTCTTAGCACAGAAATGAACGGTTTAAAACTGGTGATAGTTTTTTTTTCTTTTCTGCAAACCGGAAGATACCCGGTTAAAGATAAAATCTCAACATAATCTTCTTTGGACCAAATTTCTTCAACATTTTACATAACAGTTTTATATATAAAGTCCAAATATATTTGGTATTTCTTAGAAACCATTTCACAAGTAACACAATAGAAGCACCACCGCCCCCTTCCTGTTCAACTAACAGGGCTTGAAGGAAGACTTTGTGCAGTAGGAGGCTTGCAGGGTTAGGGCAAATAGTCTCATAAGTATATAAAAGTAAAAGCAGTTTCTCTTTTTTGTCACCAATATAGGATTGAACTGCAAATCTGCCTTCTCTGTCTCATGGTCTTCGGTTACATCTTTATTTTCCATAAAATTTCTTATTGAGGAGGAATATGAGAAGATTTACATTGACCTTTGCTCTGTCAAACATCTTCATAACTGCCACTCCTTCATACTGCAGCTGTAGAAGGTCCTGCCATTGGGGGAAAAAATGAATATAAATTAAATTAAATGCATTTAAAATAATAATAATTAATAAAAAAGAATGGACATATTAGGCATGAAAATGACAAGCATTATTATAATGTATATAAAAATTAGAGGTGCTATGCAAAATATAAACAAGTAACCTAGATACAAAATTACAGTATGTGTATTAGAATTATGGTATTTTGTAGGCTCCACCCACTAATGGAGACCACAGTAGATGTCAGGTGATTACCAGACAAAAGACATTTTCTCATCTTTAATGTGTTCCAAATGATCCATTTTACAAACTGGAGTGCATCAAATTGTTTGCAAACAGATTTTTGGAAAACATTAAGGAGAAACTAATTTTACAGTGCAGTGTCCATTTAAAGGGACAGTCTAGTCAAAATTATTTCATGATTCAGATAGGGAATGTAATTTTGAACAACTTTCCAATTCACTTTTATCATCAAATTTGCTTTTTTCTTTGTTGAAAGCTAAACCTAGGTAGGCTCATATGTTAATTTCTAAAACCTTGAAGGTCACCTCTTATTTCATTGCATTTTGCAGGTTTTTACAGCTAGAGGGCGTAAGTTCATGTGTGCCATACAGATAACATTGTGACCACTCCCGTGGATTTACAAGTAAGAGGGCACTGATTGGCTAAATGCAAGTCTGTCAAAAGAACTGAAATAAGGGGGCAGTCTGCAAAGGCTTAGAAACAAGGTAATCACAGAGGTAAAAGGTAAATTAATATAACAGTGTTGGTTATGCAAAACTGGGGAATGGGTAATAAAGGGATTATCTATCTTTTTAAACAATAACAATTCTGGAATAGACTGTCCCTTTAAGGTTGGTGGTTTCAGTAAGCAAAACTAGATATTTCAATAGCAAGAATAAAGCTAAAGTGCGGAGTTCCCTATACATCAAATTCCCTATGCTTTAAATACTATCCAGCTCATATATTTTATTTGAATGTGTTCCCAATTATTTCTTATATTTACAGTACAGTGTCCCTTTAAGGTCTCCATAAAAAGTGCCGGAGAGGTTTGGCTTAGAATATTTCTTGCGTTAAGTTTCTGTACAATGAAAAACATAATTTATGTAAGAACTTACCTGATAAATTCATTTCTTTCATATTAACAAGAGTCCATGAGCTAGTGACGTATGGGATATACATTCCTACCAGGAGGGGCAAAGTTTCCCAAACCTTAAAATGCCTATAAATACACCCCTCACCACACCCACAAATCAGTTTAACGAATAGCCAAGAAGTGGGGTGATAAGAAAAAAAGTGCGAAGCATATAAAATAAGGAATTGGAATAATTGTGCTTTATACAAAAAAATCATAACCACCACAAAAAAGGGTGGGCCTCATGGACTCTTGTTAATATGAAAGAAATGAATTTATCAGGTAAGTTCTTACATAAATTATGTTTTCTTTCATGTAATTAACAAGAGTCCATGAGCTAGTGACGTATGGGATAATGACTACCCAAGATGTGGATCTTTCCACACAAGAGTCACTAGAGAGGGAGGGATAAAATAAAGACAGCCAATTCCTGCTGAAAATAATCCACACCCAAAATAAAGTTTAACAAAAAACATAAGCAGAAGATTCAAACTGAAACCGCTGCCTGAAGAACTTTTCTACCAAAAACTGCTTCAGAAGAAGAAAATACATCAAAATGGTAGAATTTAGTAAAAGTATGCAAAGAGGACCAAGTTGCTGCTTTGCAGATCTGGTCAACCGAAGCTTCATTCCTAAACGCCCAGGAAGTAGAAACTGACCTAGTAGAATGAGCTGTAATTCTTTGAGGCGGAATTTTACCCGACTCAACATAGGCAAGATGAATTAAAGATTTCAACCAAGATGCCAAAGAAATGGCAGAAGCTTTCTGGCCTTTCCTAGAACCGGAAAAGATAACAAATAGACTAGAAGTCTTACGGAAAGATTTCGTAGCTTCAACATAATATTTCAAAGCTCTAACAACATCCAAAGAATGCAATGATTTCTCCTTAGAATTCTTAGGATTAGGACATAATGAAGGAACCACAATTTCTCTACTAATGTTGTTGGAATTCACAACTTTAGGTAAAAATTCAAAAGAAGTTCGCAACACCGCCTTATCCTGATGAAAAATCAGAAAAGGAGACTCACACGAAAGAGCAGATAATTCAGAAACTCTTCTAGCAGAAGAGATGGCCAAAAGGAACAAAACTTTCCAAGAAAGTAATTTAATGTCCAATGAATGCATAGGTTCAAACGGAGAAGCTTGAAGAGCTCCCAAAACCAAATTCAAACTCCATGGAGGAGAAATTGACTTAATGACAGGTTTTATACGAACCAAAGCTTGTACAAAACAATGAATATCAGGAAGAATAGCAATCTTTCTGTGAAAAAGAACAGAAAGAGCGGAGATTTGTCCTTTCAAAGAACTCGCGGACAAACCCTTATCTAAACCATCCTGAAGAAACTGTAAAATTCTCGGTATTCTAAAAGAATGCCAAGAAAAATGATGAGAAAGACACCAAGAAATATAAGTCTTCCAGACTCTATAATATATCTCTCGAGATACAGATTTACGAGCCTGTAACATAGTATTAATCACGGAGTCAGAGAAACCTCTATGACCAAGAATCAAGCGTTCAATCTCCATACCTTTAAATTTAAGGATTTCAGATCCGGATGGAAAAAAGGGCCTTGAGACAGAAGGTCTGGTCTTAACGGAAGAGTCCATGGTTGGCAAGATGCCATCCGGACAAGATCCGCATACCAAAACCTGTGAGGCCATGCCGGAGCTATTAGTAGAACAAACGAGCATTCCCTCAGAATCTTGGAGATTACTCTTGGAAGAAGAACTAGAGGCGGAAAGATATAGGCAGGATGATACTTCCAAGGAAGTGATAATGCATCCACTGCCTCCGCCTGAGGATCCCGGGATCTGGACAGATACCTGGGAAGTTTCTTGTTTAGATGAGAGGCCATCAGATCTATCTCTGGGAGCCCCCACATTTGAACAATCTGAAGAAATACCTCTGGGTGAAGAGACCATTCGCCCGGATGCAACGTTTGGCGACTGAGATAATCCGCTTCCCAATTGTCTACACCTGGGATATGAACCGCAAAGATTAGACAGGAGCTGGATTCCGCCCAAACCAAAATTCGAGATACTTCTTTCATAGCCAGAGGACTGTGAGTCCCTCCTTGATGATTGATGTATGCCACAGTTGTGACATTGTCTGTCTGAAAACAAATGAACGATTCTCTCTTCAGAAGAGGCCAAAACTGAAGAGCTCTGAAAACTGCACGGAGTTCCAAGATATTGATCGGTAATCTCACCTCCTGAGATTCCCAAACTCCTTGTGCCGTCAGAGATCCCCACACAGCTCCCCAACCTGTGAGACTTGCATCTGTTGAAATTACAGTCCAGGTCGGAAGAACAAAAGAAGCCCCCTGAATTAAACGATGGTGATCTGTCCACCACGTCAGAGAGTGCCGAACAATCGGTTTTAAAGATATTAATTGATATATCTTCGTGTAATCCCTGCACCATTGGTTCAGCATACAGAGCTGAAGAGGTCGCATGTGAAAACGAGCAAAGGGGATCGCGTCCGATGCAGCAGTCATAAGACCTAGAATTTCCATGCATAAGGCTACCGAAGGGAATGATTGAGACTGAAGGTTTCGACAGGCTGTAATCAATTTTAGACGTCTCTTGTCTGTTAAAGACAAAGTCATGGACACTGAATCTATCTGGAAACCCAGAAAGGTTACCCTTGTTTGAGGAATCAAAGAACTTTTTGGTAAATTGATCCTCTTCACCACCTCCCTTGGAGGCAAAGTTTGTAAAACTGATTTGTGGGTGTGGTGAGGGGTGTATTTATAGGCATTTTAAGGTTTGGGAAACTTTGCCCCTCCTGGTAGGAATGTATATCCCATACGTCACTAGCTCATGGACTCTTGTTAATTACATGAAAGAAACATGTGTGTGTCTAATACCAAGCCCATCTTATGGTATCTGGAGTGCTACTTCCTACTGCATAACAAACACACCTTAGATCACTGTAGAACATAGCACTTCTGATCTAACCTAAGCACGTCAGAACAATGCTATTTTCAGCACCATGTATTTTTATGGCAGCATTATCAAAGGCTATGTTTGTAGCCACAGCAAACATGCTTACCTGATAGTGTAACATAAATGTTTCCATTTGAACTCCCATGAACTTTGCCTTTACTTCAAAATCTCCAACTTCTTCTGTGGGTGCAATTTCAAATATCACATTCTTAAACCTGCACAGAAAAAAAGATCAAAGACAATAAATGTATAGCTATTACACTTCAGGCCAGGAAAGAAATGTATGTTTACTCTTTAATACTCTTATAATAAACAGAACTTTTTTAGTAGAACTGGATTTCAGGAAATAAATATATATTTGCACAATTAACAAAGAACAATATAAAAATTAATAAGACTGTGGATATACTTAAACCTGCAATATTATTTTATATAAGCCCTAGCTCAACATGTCACAGTTTTTAGAAAAGTTTTGATAATATGACATATACTAGTCTAGACATCCTAAATACCCCCATTTGAGAGGGACAGTCCCTCATTCTAAGCTCTGTCCCGCTGTCCCTCTAAATCCTCCATATGGCCAGATATGCTGGATTTCCCTTGGGCATGCCCACAAACTGCAGGGAAATGCCCCCAAACCAACCAGCCACGTCCATACCTGCCCATTTTCCCCCGTGATGCTGCCCCTCCAAAAGCGGCCCCACCCACAAAAGGGCGCTGGGCACCCCTCAACTTCCTGAGTCCGTGATACCCAGCCACAAATGTTGGGAGGTGTGCGTGCTAGTCATAAGATAAGTCAGGCAGCTTAAATTTAAAAAACAAAAACAAATTTGTCTAAAGGTCAAATTGGAATGTGCATGAATGCATTTCAGTTTTAATTAGCAGCATGTTTACTTCGATTAGCAAAAATGCATCTAGTAAACGTTACAACTGTAAGTGGAATATACAAGGGAGGGAGTTGTTTGGGGATTCTATGTGTATTTTAATTAAGTTATGTGGCTAAACTGAATTTACTCTAATATGTCTGACCGCTTATATCTATTTTGACTTATTAATGAGCAAGGTACTGGAATTGTTATAGTACCGCTGCCTGCACTCTTAATATTATGATATCTCTGCACTGCTAATATACTATTATTATTCTTTATTTATAAAGCGCCAACAGATTCCGAAGTGCTAACAGCATTAATATCTCAGTTCTCTGGGTAGAGCCGTCAGCTCAATATGTGATGCGGTCACATTCACTTTTTATGTAATACAGTGCTACGGATCCTACCCAGGGAGCACATCGTTATACGTATATCGCAATAGTACTGCTACCATTACGTGTAGCACTGCAGTATATTTACATTATAGCACACATCTATTTAACCCTTCTGGGTAGTTCTGTTAGCTCTAGTGGCTATTGGTTGAGTACGGTTTGATTTTTGCATCTCTTAATTTAGGTACCATATTATTGCTACTGTAGCACAGTTATTTGTTGTGTTGCTATACAATTATCACTATCTCTAGTACTGAGAGATCAATATAATATTCTCCTTTATAGTTGCATAGTTAACTTGGCAACATAGTTGCAGTCTCACTTTATTTGCATGCTTTATTGTCAACTGCAATCTTGAGAGATTTGATCACATGCTACTATTAAACTTATCTCCTTAATAGTCTTACGGCGAGATTACGAGTTTTGCGTTATGAGGGGGTCAGCCAATCGGAATTAAGGTAGAAAAAATCCTATTGGCTGATGCAATCAGCCAATAGTATTGAAGTTCAATCCTATTGGCTGATCCAGAAAACGATAGGGGGTGGAGGTGAGCGCCAAAGTAGGCTGAGGAAGGGAAAGGGGGACAACTGTAGCCCACAATGTAGGTCCTCCTACTAGTAGTTATGGAGTGAATGTACAAAAGATATATGCTAAAATGGGTATACAAGTTAAAAATGTATATCAATATTTATTCCACACAATCGGTTAAAAATATCAGTGATCTTCTAAAACATACAGTCAAAAAGATATATTACACATTCATAAATAATCATGGATCCATGTACAATAACGAAATGTAGAAAATGACATAAAATCTGAAAAAATAATAAAAATAAAAATAAAAGTAAAAATGACCTGGTGCACCTAAAAACGTCTGACAATGAATGACCTGATAGGCCAAGTGTCTTAGTATGGGTGGTACTCTATGGTACAATCCGGATATTGATGAGTGTTCTTATGATTGTATTTATCCAAACAGATAATGGTGTGAAAAAAAGGAAAAGTGTCTATATTATATATCCGATTCAGAAAAATTCCAAAATAGTGTGTATCCTGTGATCCCAAATGTGAAGAAAATATAAGTAACTTTGCAAAAAATGTGGAAATCCTCAAATTGGTGAAACAAAAAGAAATTAGTCTTTCAAAAGTTAATCAATAAGTGTCCAAAATGATATAGTGGATTCTGTGCAGTGAAGTTGTCTCCCAGTTGGATACAATAAAACAAAATAAAACTGTGCAAAAACCATATTGACTTCTTATTACTTATTTTGTATCATTATAAAATGTGATGGATTTGTGTGATAAGCGGTAAGCGCGGTGACTTCGCCTTGGATGAGTTGTGCTTGCGCATCGTGAGTGCTGAGAGAACGAGCAGTTATTTTCATTTTATAATGATACAAAATAAGTAATAAGAAGTCAATATGGTTTTTGCACATTTTTATTTTTCCTTTTTTTCACACCATTATCTGTTTGGATAAATACAATCATAAGAACACTCATCAATATCCGGATTGTACCATAGAGTACCACCCATACTAAGACACTTGGCCTATCAGGTCATTCATTGTCAGACGTTTTTAGGTGCACCAGGTCATTTTTACTTTTATTTTTATTTTTATTATTTTTTCAGATTTTATGTCATTTTCTACATTTCGTTATTGTACATGGATCCATGATTATTTATGAATGTGTAATATATCTTTTTGACTGTATGTTTTAGAAGATCACTGATATTTTTAACCGATTGTGTGGAATAAATATTGATATACATTTTTAACTTGTATACCCATTTTAGCATATATCTTTTGTACATTCACTCCATAACTACTAGTAGGAGGACCCACATTGTGGGCTACAGTTGTCCCCCTTTCCCTTCCTCAGCCTACTTTGGCGCTCACCTCCACCCCCTATCGTTTTCTGTTTACATCGGGTACACTAGGGTATCCGTTGAGGAGAGCTAGAGGTATTCCCAATCCCCTCCCCCCATCTGTCTTCTGCGCAGGATCTACATTCACTCTCTCTATTGGCTGATCCAATCAGCCAATAGGATTGAGCTCGCATTCTTGTGGCTGATTGGAACAGCCAATTGGAATCTAAGGGACGCCATCTTGGATGACGTCACTTAAAGGAACCTTCATTCGTCTTTAGTCGTTGGATGAAGAGGATGCTCCGCTTTGGATGGATGAAGATAGAAGATGTTGTCTGGATGAAGACTTCTGCCTGTCTGGAGGACCACTTCACCCGGCTTGGATGAAGACTTCTCCCGGCTTCGTTGAGGACTTCGGCCCGGTTGGATGAAGACTTCTGCCGCTTCCTTAAGGATGGATGTCGGGTCTTCAGAACTGTAAGTCGATCTTCAGGGGGTTAGTGTTAGGTTTTTCTAAGGGTTTATTGGGTGGGTTTTATTTTTAGGTTAGGGTTTGGGCCTGCAAAAGAGCTAACTGCCCTTTTAAGGGCAATGCCCATCCAAATGCCCTTTTCAGTGCAATGGGGAGCTTAGGTTTTTTTAGCTAGTTTTTTATTTGGGGGGTTGGTTGTGCGGGTGGTGGGTTGGGGGGGGGTTGTTTGTATTTTTTTTACAGGTAAAGAGCTGATTACTTTGGGGCAATGCCCCGCGAAAGGCCCTTTTAAGGGCTATTGATAGTTTAGTTTAGGCTAGGGTTTTTTTTTATTTTGGGGGGGCATTTTTTTATTTTGATAGGGCTATTAGATTAGGTGTAATTAGTTTAAATATCTGTAATTTGTTTATTATTTTCTGTAATTTAGTGGGGGGGTTTTGTACTTTAGCTAATTTAATTTAATTTAGGTAATTGTATTTAATTTAGTTAATTTATTTAATTATAGTGTAGTGTTAGGTGTTATTGTAACTTAGGTTAGGTTTTATTTTGCAGGTACTTTTGTATTTATTTTAGCTAGGTAGTTATTAAATAGTTAATAACTATTTAGTAACTATTCTACCTAGTTAAAATAAATACAAACTTGCCTGTGAAATAAATATAAAACCTAAGATAGCTACAATGTAACTATTAGTTATATTGTAGCTGGCTTAGGGTTTATTTTACAGGTAAGCATTTAGTTTTAAATAGGAATAATTTAGTTAATTGTAGTAATTTTATTTAGATTTATTTAAATTATATTTAAGTTAGTGGGTGTTAGGGTTAGGGTCAATCCTATTGAACTTCAATAGGATTGAAGTTCAATCCTATTGGCTGATCCAATCGGCCAATAGGATTGAGCTCGCATTCTTGTGGCTGATTGGAACAGCCAATCGGAATCTAAGGGATGCCATCTTGGATGATGTCACTTAAAGGAACCTTCATTCGTCTTTAGTCGTCGGATGAAGAGGATGCTCCGCGTTGGATGGATGAAGATAGAAGATGTTGTCTGGATGAAGACTTCTGCCTGTCTGGAGGACCACTTCACCCGGCTTGGATGAAGACTTCTCCCGGCTTCGATGAGGACATCGGCCCGGTTGGATGAAGACTTCTGCCGCTTCCTTAAGGATGGATGTCGGGTCTTCAGAACTGTAATACGATCTTCAGGGGGTTAGTGTTAGGTTTTTCTAAGGGTTTATTGGGTGGGTTTTATTTTTAGGTTAGGGTTTGGGCCTGCAAAAGAGCTAACTGCCCTTTTAAGGGCAATGCCCATCCAAATGCCCTTTTCAGTGCAATGGGGAGCTTAGGTTTTTTTAGCTAGTATTTTATTTGGGGGGTTGGTTGTGTGGGTGGTGGGTTGGGGGGGGGGTTGTTTGTATTTTTTTTTACAGGTAAAGAGCTGATTACTTTGGGGCAATGCCCCGCGAAAGGCCCTTTTAAGGGCTATTGATAGTTTAGTTTAGGCTAGGGTTTTTTTTTATTTTGGGGGGGGCATTTTTTTATTTTGATAGGGCTATTAGATTAGGTGTAATTAGTTTAAATATCTGTAATTTGTTTATTATTTTCTGTAATTTAGGTTAGGTTTTATTTTGCAGGTACTTTTGTATTTATTTTAGCTAGGTAGTTATTAAATAGTTAATAACTATTTAGTAACTATTCTACCTAGTTAAAATAAATACAAACTTGCCTGTGAAATAAATATAAAACCTAAGATAGCTACAATGTAACTATTAGTTATATTGTAGCTGGCTTAGGGTTTATTTTACAGGTAAGCATTTAGTTTTAAATAGGAATAATTTAGTTAATTGTAGTAATTTTATTTAGATTTTTTAAAAATATATTTAAGTTAGTGGGTGTTAGGGTTAGGGTCAGGGTCAGACTTAGATTTAGGGGTTAATAACTTTAATATAGTGGCGGCGATGGGGTGGCAGATTAGGGGTTAATAAATGTAGGTAGGTAGTGGCGATGTTAGGGACGGCAGATTCGGGGTTAATAATATTTAACTAATGTTTGCGAGGCAGGAGTGCGGCGGTTTAGGGGTTATATGTTTATTATAGTGGCGGCAATGTTGGGGGCGGCAGATTAGGGGTTAATAAATATAATGTACGTGTCGGCGATGTTGGGGTCAGCAGAGTAGGGGTTCATAAGTATAATGTAGGTGGCGGCGGTGTCCGGAGCAGCAGATTAGGGGTTAATAATTAATTTTAGTGTTTGCAATGCGGGAGGGCCTCGGTTTAGGGGTTAATAGGTAGTTTATGGGTGTTAGTGTACTTTTTAGCACTTTAGTTATGAGTTTTATGCTACGGCGTTGTACCATAAAACTCATAACTACTGACTTTAAAATGCGGTAGGACTCTTGACAGGGTAGGGTGTACCGCTCACTTTTTGGCCTCCCAGGACAGACTCATAATACTGACGCTATGGAAGTCCTATAGAAAAAAGACTTTACGAAGTTTACGTAAGTCGGTTTGCGGTAAGGCCAAAAAAGTGTGCAGTGACCCTAAACCTTCAAGACTCATAATACCAGCGGGCGAAAAAAGCAGCGTTCGGACCTGTTAATGCTGCTTTTTTATCTTACCGCAAATCTCGTAATCTAGCCGTTAATTTTTTTATGTAATAAAGATTATTATTTTAATTTCAGTCCATTAAATGTGGTTACACCAAGCACTATTAACATTACACACT
Organism: Bombina bombina; assembly: GCF_027579735.1. NCBI lineage: Eukaryota > Metazoa > Chordata > Amphibia > Anura > Bombinatoridae > Bombina > Bombina bombina. The sequence continues at coordinate 663,773,122 of NC_069504.1, read as the reverse complement.
ACTTAATTTCTGTTTGTGGGTTCAAGCGTGTGCTTCAAGTGTATCATTTCTGCATAGCAGAGGATTCTTTCTCCTCTGCAAGCGTATTTGTTGTAATTTGACCTTAAAGGGACAGTAAAGTCATAATTAGACATTTGTGATTTAGACAGAGCATACAATTTTAAACAACTTTCTAATTTACTTCTATTATTTAATTTGCTTCCTTCACTTGTTATCGTTTGTTGAAAGGTTTATCTAGGAAAGCTCAGGAGCAGCAAAGAACCTCGGTTCTAGCTGCTGATTGGTGGCTACATATATATACCGATTGTCATTGGCTCACCCATTTGTTTAGTTAGAAGCCAGTAGTGCATTGCTGCTCCTTCAACCAACGATACCAAGAGAATGAAACAAATTTGATAATAGAAGTGAACTGGAAAGTTGTTTAAAATGTTATGTTCTACCTAGAGAAAATTTTTAGGTGTCATGTCCCTTTAATGCACAGCACCCTCAGGTCTATTTTTTAATGTATATACATACTAATTGTAATATAGGCTAATTATATAACGCCACCAAGTGGTGCCATTGATTCTCCTTCTTTAGTTAAATAGAAGCATGTTTACTTTGATAAGCAAAAATGCATCTAGTAAACGTTACTACATATGTTGTGTGTATTGCAGCTCAGAGAGCTGAAGAAGATGGTGTGTATTGCATCAGTGAATACTTTATTTGTTTCATAGAAGCCAGGAGTGACTCTCTGAGAAGGTGTAGTGTTTGAATGCTAATACCTTACATATGTACATATGCCATTGAATAAACTAATAACTTTACTAGAAACATATTTTTTATAATTGCAGAATATATTATAATGGCAGTAAATATTGTTTCTATTCAAAAATGCAATGTGCCCATACACATTTTATTTTTTACCTTTCACTTTAAAAACTTTAAAAAACAAGTACGACTGGAGTGTATTGCAATGGTGCAATAGCTGATTGCAGTAACAAGCAGAAGGGTGTTCCTGAAGGGAAATTATGAAATAACATAATATGTGAAGTTTTAACAAGGTTAGATTGAAGGTTATGTAGGAATCCAGAAATAGGGAAGGAAGACTAATGAAATCAAACATCTCAATTCCTACTGTAACTTACTTCACTTAGAATAATACTTCACTTAAAGGGACAGTCTACATCTTAGTCATCTTAAAGCCTTTACCTTAGACTAAGCTGCAAATAGTCTCCTGCACCCCTTTCTATATCCTGCAGAAGGATTTTTTTTTTTGGAAATGGCTGCCCTGCTCCACCCACCGATAACATCACGGTCTGGGCTGCATCTATTCGCTCTGCTGAATAGCATTGACAGTCTGTTGAATCCAACTAGTGAGCCTTTTGTGATTGGAAGCAATATGCAGCCCAGATCGTGATGTCATCAGTGGGTGGAGCTTGGCAGCCATTTCAAACTGATCAGAAACAATATTCATTTAACTGTTTTACCGTTCCTGCTGCATGATATAGAAAGGGGTGCAGGAGACTATTTGCAGCTTAATCTAAGGTAAGACTTTAAGATGACTAAGGTGTAGACTGTTCCTTTAAGTCAGGACTAGATTTATAAACTTGACTCCATGTAGAACAACCTTTATTGTCAATTATGTGTCCTGGCTTTCTGTTTTATCTTAAATACATATCATATGGAAGGAAAATCACATTCCTGGTTTAAGTACTTAAAGGGACAATAAACCATAGCTTTTTCAACAAATCCTATGTTAAACAGAAGTGTGCATGTTGTAGAGTTTGAAGGCTTACAGTTATAATCACAATGTTCATGTTTAGGATCCTGTGACTGCTTATTTACTTTTCCCTGCATGGCCACGCATACCATGAGTACATTTTTTCTTGTGGCATTGTTGGTGTAATACCCACCTCACTGACAAACTTTCACTTTAGTGTGATGGGTCTACCTGTGCTAAAAATGCACGTGCAACCCATCATTCACCTCAAGGAAGATGCTGGAGCTGGAATGCGAAAAGAACTTCCTGCTCTTTGGCCCTTATTCAAAATCAAGCGAACCTGACGATTCACGTCAAAACTCACCTCAAAATCCAGAGGAGTTATTAAAAAAAATGTTTTTTCCATGATTCAGGCAGCCATATTGCCTAGGAATGCTATTCAAAAATCAAACAGGAATACAAGCACACTTGTATTATCATTGCAAATCTACTTGCTGGAGAGCACCAGACAATTGTATATGCATAATACATCATTTTGGTCCAATTAAAGATGTCATGTTTTTATAGCTCTAGGCACACAAAGGATGCCTTAAAGGGATACTAAACCCAATTTTTTTCTTTCATGATGCAGATAGAGCATGCAATTTTAAGCAACTTTCTAATTTACTCCTGTTATCAATTTTTCTTCATTTTCGTGGTATCTTTATTTGAAAAAGCAGGAATGTAAGCTTCTGAGCCGGCCTATCTTTGGTTCAGCACCTAGGTACAGCTTACTGATTGGTGGCTAAATGTACCCACCAATCAGCAAGTGCTATCCAGGGTTCTGAACCAAAAATGGGCTGGCTTGGAAGCTTACATTCCTGCTTAAAATTGCATGCTCTATCTGAATCATGAAAGAAAAAAAATGTGGGTTCAGTATCCCTTTAAGTTAAATTACGGAGTATTTTCCCTGCATTTCTTTTTGAATATAGGTCAAAATGCAATGCGGATTGAAGTGAACCTGCTTGAAATTATGCTTCACGTCTTTTTAAATAGAGGCTTTTGTCAATGTGTTGGGTGCTATTGCCAGTCATTACATATACCAGCCACAGAAAAAAAAATGACGACTGCATGGGCAGCAGGACAGGAGCACCACACTCTAACAGGGAACCCGTACCTATGGCCTGTAGTTTGTGTAGCCTAAATACCTCATTAATTACTACAGCATGATGTACAACTGTTCTAAAGTAAATGCTACCGTCACATATAATGACACTCAGGATCACTAATTTGGAATTGTAACATTTAACTAAAATAGTTGTGACAATAAATCATACACAGCACTTCATTCAAATTTTCAAAAAAAGTGATCTTTCCAGATGTAAAAAATAAACAAAATAGGATTTTGTGGTCACAAAAATGTAATCATTATTTTGATAAAGTTATATGGGAATATTACGTCATGCATCAACACAATGTTTTGGGGATTTATTTGCAAATTATGGAACAATGCTACTGACTATGACTAACATCAAAACTTTAATATTTCATAATATATATATGTTCTATTGCAGATCACAAACAAACTTCACACCTTCACAGAATTTCACTATGACAAATAGTGTACATATGTATTTATGTCTGTAAATACACATGTATATATATATATATACATACACACACACACATATGCATACATTTTTAGACATGTATATGTATGTATCTTAATGTTAAAGCCTTTTGCCTGCCTTTTTTCCCTGAGATCTCATATATTTATATATTTGAGCCCTTATACCTTTTTTGTGCAATATTTTTTTTGTAATTTGTATTATATAGTGATATAATGAGTGTAAGTGTACTTTGTAATGTATTTTTTATGTGTTTTGTGACACTTGCAATTTAACTGGCGCTTAAATGATCGTGAAAACCAGAGCGCAATCGTTTGCACGCCACTTGTAATCTAGCCCTAAGTGTGTTATTGATCAGATAAAATATACGCACTTGGGCATTCAAATATTTTGTCAAAAATAGCAAAGTACCATATGAAAATAGAAAATCCATTTATAAACTAAACATAAAAGAATCATTGTGGAGTTTTACATATTTGAACTTACTGATTAGCTTGCAGATCCTCGATTTCCAGCAGTACGCCCTTCTCGTGAAGTCGATCAGCAGAGTATTTTAATGATATCTTTTTGCTTTTCTTTCCTTTCACTTGTCCTGGTTTCTTAGAAACCCTAAGGTCAAGAGAAGAAAAACCTTCAGATGATTCTGAATAAACCAATATTACCTTTATCCAATAAAAAACAACAACAATCTTTTGCTGTAGTTCTTGCCTTTTGCAGGGTGAATTTTTTTGTTTTTTTTATTTGAAGGGTATAAATTATCTCTATGGCAAAATTAATTTTTGAGCAGAGACTTTTGTAATAGTGTTTAAACAAAGTCTCTTGTGCCCCTCTCACTTATATACTTTAAATATATATAGGAAAAAATTAATCCGGCGGACTTCATTAGCTGTCAAACAATATCTTTTTCTATCCTTCTAAATATATGGTCATCTAATGAAATTCTAAAGATTGTTTGCAAATTGGAACAGTGACCTCCCTGCATATTAACTTGTTTCCTTTAGTCTTTTCTTTATGTTATATGGGATGGAATGCCAAAAGAACATAATCTTTTTCTATTACAGCCACTGTGTTATCAAAGTTGACCCTATTGCTAATAGAAGAGGCTACCTCCTAATTTCACTGAAATTCCACAGTAGATGGAATCAAACCTTATACCAGAGGTCATGTACGTGTTAGATACTCACTTGCCCTTACGTGCCAGGTTGTCTAAGCAAGTCTTGATATAACTTTTATAGTAGTCCACCTGCTCTTCATAGAACAAAGCTTTAGAGTTCAGAGCAGCGTGTGTTTGCTGTAGCTTTACCAGTTCTGCCTTTCGTCTTTGTCGATATCGTCTCTGATTACGAATGTCCTTAAGAAAAGCAATTAACAGTAAAAGTTATAAAAGGACTAACAAAGTAATTCTCTACTGCAAGCAAACTTTTAGAGCGCTGCATGAATACGTTTTATATCCTGTAACACACATTGTATATCACCTCTGCACAATCCTCCACAGTAAACCTCGGCAAACAGTTTCCACTGGAGCAAGGGATTCTGGGTAAGGATATGCAAATTTGTTCAATAATGCCTCACCTGTTTGCTTCCCATTTCCTGCTCCAAACACTGATTGCTGAGGTTTTTTGTGGATTAATGTACTACAAAATGATCTGTTGTGTTTTTCTATACTCACATCCAAGGGTCAGGGGTTTACTAATCTTCTAATACTAAATATAACTTTTTTTTTTACAAATTACAAAATAATGTTTGCAAGAAAAATATGTATTCCCAATGTTACATAGTATAAAACTTACAATGTTATCACCTCTTCATAAAATAAGTACACATGACCAGCCAATCAAGAACAGGCACAGCTCTAAACATTATCAGTGAACTACCGAAGGGAGAGTCCTTTAAACCAGTACTTCTGCTAAATCATAATACTTTGTTTTAAATAACAATTGCCTATTTATAATTTGCAGTATTTGAAACCTACCATTTTCAATGAACAATGAACATAAGGAAGTTTACCTTCTCTTTAAATCATTGCATTAGAACTGCTAATGACTCTTTGCACAGTTTTCTATCAAGCAGCTAAACTGCTTATCTAAACATGCACTTTTTGTGCATGGCTATAAATACTATACCTAGTTTTTACTGCTCCCACCTCATCTTTCCATTCCCCTTTTTACAACCTTTCTAATTCTAGAATTCTAAAAATGGGAAAGAATCTGTCCAGCAGGTATTACATTTCATGTACGGTTTAACTACAGTTTAACACTATATTAGAGAGAACAAAACATAATCGGGTACCATAGAACTCCAATGAGCTATTTACTCTTTCTTAATGACATATTTATCCAGCTAACTAAAAACGCTTAAAGGGACAGTATACACTCATTTTCATATAACTGCATGTAATAGACACTACTATAAAGAATAAGATGCACAGATACTGATATAAAAATCCAGTATAAAATGGTTTAAAAACGTACTTAGAAGCTTTCAGTTTAGCTGTGTTGAAATGGTAGTCGGAAAGCCCACTGCAAGTGGTAAATAAGACACTCCCCCCCCTCCCCTTTCTTTTGCATATGAAAAGACCCTTTACACAAACAGGAGCAAGCTGGAGTAGGTAGCTGACGGTATTCTCATAAAACTTTGGGGCTTGGTTAGGAGTCTGAAAATCAGAGCACTGTTATTTAAAAATAAGCAAAAACATAATTTATGCTTACCTGATAAATTCCTTTCTCCTGTAGTGTAGTCAGTCCACGGGTCATCCATTACTTATGGAATATTTCTCTTCCTAACAGGAAACTGCAAGAGAATTACCCAGCAGAGCTTGCTATATAGCTCCTCCCCTCACCTGTCATACTCAGTCATTCGACCAAGCATACGAGAAAGGAGGAACCATAGGGTACAGTGGTGACTGGAGTTTAATTAAAATTTAGACCTGCCGTAAAAACAGGGCGGGCCGTGGACTGACTACACTACAGGAGAAAGGAATTTATCAGGTAAGCATAAATTATGTTTTCTCCTGTTAAGTGTAGTCAGTCCACGGGTCATCCATTACTTATGGAATACCAATACCAAAGCTAAAGTACACGGATGAAGGGAGGGACAAGGCAGGAACATTAAACAGAAGGAACCACTGCCTGAAGTACCTTTCTCCCAAACACAGCCTCCGAGGAAGCAAAAGTGTCAAATTTGTAAAATTTTGAAAAAGTGTGAAGCGAAGACCAAGTCGCAGCCTTGCAAATCTGTTCAACAGAGGCCTCATTTTTAAAGGCCCAGGTGGAAGCCACAGCTCTAGTAGAATGAGCTGTAATCCTTTCAGGGGGCTGCTGTCCAGCAGTCTCATAGGCTAATCGTATTATGCTACAAAGCCAAAAAGAGAGAGAGGTAGCCGAAGCCTTTTGACCTCTCCTCTGTCCAGAGTAAACGACAAACAGGGAAGAAGTTTGACGAAAATCCTTAGTTGCCTGCAAATAGAATTTCAGGGCACGGACTACGTCCAGATTATGCAAAAGTCGTTCCTTCTTTGAAGAAGGGTTAGGACACAGAGATGGAACAACAATCTCTTGATTGATATTCTTGTTAGTAACTACCTTAGGTAAGAACCCAGGTTTAGTACGCAGAACTACCTTGTCTGAATGGAAAATCAGATAAGGAGAATCACAATGTAAGGCAGATAACTCAGAGACTCTCCGAGCCGAGGAAATAGCCATCAAAAACAGAACTTTCCAAGATAACAACTTGATATCAATGGAATGAAGGGGTTCAAATGGAACACCTTGAAGAACATTAAGAACTAAGTTTAAGCTCCACGGCGGAGCAACAGACTTAAACACAGGCTTAATCCTAGTTAAAGCCTGACAGAAAGCCTGAACGTCTGGAACTTCAGCCAGACGTTTGTGTAGAAGAATAGACAGAGCAGAAATCTGTCCCTTTAACAAACTAGTAGATAAGCCCTTTTCTAAACCCTCTTGTAGAAAGGACAATATCCTAGGAATCCTAACCTTACTCCATGAGTAACACTTGGATTCGCACCAATGTAAATATTTACGCCATATTTTATGGTAAATTTTTCTGGTAACAGGCTTCCTAGCCTGTATTAAGGTATCAATAACCGACTCTGAGAAACCACGCTTTGATAGAATCAAGCGTTCAATCTCCATGCAGTCAGCCTCAGAGAAATTAGATTTGGATGTTTGAAAGGACCCTGAATTAGAAGGTCCTGTCTCAGAGGCAGAGACCACGGTGGACAGGACGACATGTCCACTAGGTCTGCATACCAGGTCCTGCGTGGCCACGCAGGCGCTATCAGAATCACTGAAGCTCTCTCCTGTTTGATCTTGGCAATCAAACGAGGAAGCATTGGGAATGGTGGAAACACATAAGCCATGTTGAAGACCCAAGGGGCTGTCAGAGCATCTATCAGCACCGCTACCGGGTCCCTGGACCTGTATCCGTAACAAGGAAGCTTGGCGCTCTGACGAGACGCCATGAGATCCAGATCTGGTTTGCCCCAACGACGAACCAGTTGAGCAAAGACCTCCGGATGAAGTTCCCTCTCTCCCGGATGAAAAGTCTGGCGACTTAGAAAATCAGCCTCCCAGTTCTCCACGCCTGGGATGTAGATCGCTGACAGGTGGCAAGAGTGAGACTCTGCCCAGCGAATTATCTTTGAGACTTCCAACATCGCTAGGGAACTTCTGGTTCCCCCTTGATGGTTGATATAAGCCACAGTCGTGATGTTGTCCGACTGAAATCTGATGAACCTCAGAGTTGCTAACTGAGGCCAAGCTAGGAGAGCATTGAATATTGCTCTTAACTCCAGAATATTTATTGGGAGGAGTTTCTCCTCCTGAGTCCATAATCCCTGAGCTTTCAGGGAATTCCAGACTGCTCCCCAGCCTAGAAGGCTGGCGTCTGTTGTTACAATCGTCCAATCTGGCCTGCGAAAGGTCATCCCCTTGGACAGATGTGGCCGAGAGAGCCACCATAGAAGAGAATCTCTGGTCTCTTGATCCAGATTTAGTAGGGGGGACAAATCTGAGTAATCCCCGTTCCACTGACTTAGCATGCACAATTGCAGCGGTCTGAGATGCAGGCGCGCAAATGGTACTATGTCCATTGCCGCTACCATTAAGCCGATTACTTCCATGCACTGAGCTACTGACGGGTGTGGAATGGAGTGAAGGACACGGCAAGCATTTAGAAGTTTTAATAACCTGGCCTCTGTCAGGTAAATTTTCATCTCTACAGAATCTATAAGAGTCCCTAGAAAGGGAACTCTTGTAAGTGGTAATAGAGAACTCTTTTCCACGTTCACCTTCCACCCATGCGACCTCAGAAATGCCAGAACTATCTCTGTATGAGACTTGGCAGTTTGAAAACTTGACGCTTGTATCAGAATGTCATCTAGGTACGGAGTCACCGCTATGCCTCGCGGTCTTAGTACCGCCAGAAGTGATCCTAGAATTTTTGTAAAGATTCTTGGAGCCGTAGCTAATCCGAAGGGAAGAGCTACAAACTGGTAATGCCTGTCTAGGAAGGCAAATCTCAAATACCGGTAATGGTCCTTGTGAATCGGTATGTGAAGGTAGGCATCCTTTAAGTCCACCGTGGTCATGTACTGACCCTCTTGGATCATGGGAAGGATGGTTCGAATAGTCTCCATTTTGAATGATGGAACTCTTAGAAATTTGTTTAGGATTTTTAAGTCCAAGATTGGTCTGAAGGTTCCCTCTTTTTTGGGAACCACAAATAGATTTGAATAGAATCCCTGCCCGTGTTCTGTCCGCGGAACTGGGTGGATTACCCCCATTAGTAAGAGGTCTTGTACACAGCGTAGAAACGCCTCTTTCTTTGTTTGGTTTGCTGATAACCTTGAAAGATGAAATCTCCCCCGTGGAGGAGAAGTCTTGAAGTCCAGGAGGTATCCCTGGGATATGATCTCCAACGCCCAGGGATCCTGGACATCTCTTGCCCAAGCCTGGGCGAAGAGAGAAAGTCTGCCCCCCACTAGATCCGTTTCCGGATAGGGGGCCCTCTCTTCATGCTGTCTTGGGGGCAGCAGCAGGTTTCTTGGCCTGCTTGCCCCTGTTCCAGGACTGGTTAACTTTCCAGCCCTGCCTGTAACGAGCCACAGCTCCTTCCTGTTTTGGAGCGGAGGAAGTTGATGCTGCTCCTGCCTTGAAGTTACGAAAGGCACGAAAATTAGACTGTTTGGCCTTTGATTTGGCCCTGTCCTGAGGTAGAGCATGGCCCTTACCTCCCGTAATGTCAGCAATAATTTCTTTCAAGCCGGGCCCGAATAAGGTCTGCCCTTTGAAAGGAATATTAAGCAATTTAGATTTAGAAGTCACGTCAGCTGACCAGGATTTAAGCCATAGCGCTCTGCGCGCTTGGATGGCGAATCCGGAGATCTTAGCCGTAAGTTTGGTTAAATGCACAACGGCATCAGAAACAAATGCGTTAGCTAGCTTAAGTGTTTTAAGCTTGTTCATTATTTCATCCAATCGAGCTGAGCGAATGGCCTCTTCCAGAGACTCAAACCAGAATGCTGCCGCAGCAGTGACAGGCGCAATGCATGCAAGGGGCTGTAAAATAAAACCTTGTTGAACAAACATTTTCTTAAGGTAACCCTCTAATTTTTTATCCATTGGATCTGAAAAGGCACAACTATCCTCCACCGGGATAGTGGTACGCTTAGCTAAAGTAGAAACTGCTCCCTCCACCTTAGGGACCGTCTGCCATAAGTCTCGTGTGGTGGCGTCAATAGGAAACATTTTCCTAAATATGGGAGGAGGGGTAAAAGGCACACCAGGTCTATCCCACTCCTTGCTAATAATCTCTGTAAGCCTTTTTGGTATAGGAAATACGTCAGTATACACCGGTAACGCATAGTATTTATCCAACCTACATAATTTCTCTGGAATTGCAACCGTGTTACAATCATTCAGAGCCGCTAATACCTCCCCTAGCAATGTGCGGAGGTTCTCTAGCTTAAATTTAAAATTGGAAATCTCTGAATCCAGTCTCCCTGGATCAGATCCATCACCCACAGAATGAAGCTCTCCGTCCTCACGTTCTGCAAACTGTGACGCAGTATCTGACATGGCTCTCATCTCATCCGCGCGCTCTATCCTTAACCCAGAGCTATCGCGCTTGCCTCTTAAATCTGGCAACTTAGATAATACTTCTGTCATAACAGTAGCCATGTCTTGCAAAGTGATTTGTAAGGGCCTCCCTGATGTACTTGGCGCCACAAAATCACGCACCTCCTGAGCGGGAGGCGCAGGTACTGACACGTGAGGAGAGTTAGTCGGCATAACTTCCCCCTCGTCGTCTGGTGATAATTTCTTTACAGATTCATCTGAGTCAGACATGTTTAAACAAACTAGCAATGAGACTAGCAAACTTGGAAATACTTTTCAAAATTAATTTACAAGCAATATAAAAAACGTTACTGTGCCTTTAAGAAGCACAGAAAAACTGACACAGTTGAAATAACAATGAACAAAAATAGTTATAGCAACCAAATTTTCACAGTAAATGTATTAAGTTAGCAAAGGATTGCACCCACCAGCAAATGGATGATTAACCCCTTAGTACCCAAAAAACGGATAACAATTATATAATTAACGTTTTTCTCACAGTCAAATACACTGTCACAGTACTACTGTGACTGATTACCTCCCTCAAAATGGATTTTGAAGACCCCTGAGCTCTCTAGAGACGATCTGGATCATGGAGGATGAAGTAGACAGATTGTGACTGAATTTTTACTGCGCAAAAAAGCGCTAAAATAGGCCCCTCCCACTCATATTACAACAGTGGGGAAGCTCAGAAACTGTTTCTATGCAGAAAACAAAAATGGCCATGTGGTAAAAATCAAGCCCCAATAAGTTTTATCACCAAGTACCTCACAAAAAACGATTAACATGCCAGTAAACGTTTTAAACATACATTTAAAAGTTATGTATTATTATTTACAAGCCTGCTACCAGTCGCTTTTACTGCAGTTAAGGCTCATACATTATTTCAGTATAATGTATGAGTCAATTCCATTCCTTAGAAAATACATTCAGTGCACACACACACATCAGCCTGATACCAGTCGCTATCACTGCATTTAAGGCTGAACTTACTTTACAATGGTATCAGCAGTATTTTCTCAGTCAATTCCATTCCTCAGAAAATAATTTACTGCACATACCTCTTTGTTGCAGGGGGACCCTGCATGCTATTCCCCTTCTCTGAAGTTACCTCACTTTTCCTCAGATGAGAACAGCCAGTGGGTCTTAGTTACGTCTGCTAAGACCATAGAAAAAAACCCAGGCAGATTCTTCTTCTAAAGCTGCCTGAGAATAAACAGCACACTCCGGTGCCATTTAAAAATAACAAACTTTTGATTGTAGAAATAAACTAAGTTAAAAAAACACCACAGATCTCTCACAGCTTCCTATCTAGTTAGGCTGCAAGAGAATGACTGAGTATGACAGGTGAGGGGAGGAGCTATATAGCAAGCTCTGCTGGGTAATTCTCTTGCAGTTTCCTTTTAGGAAGAGAAATATTCCATAAGTAATGGATGACCCGTGGACTGACTACACTTAACAGGAGAAATTATACATTTAAAAAAAAAAAAAAAAACTTTATGGGCTATATAAATAGATCATCTACAAAACATTTATGCAAAGAAAAAATGAGTGTATAATGTCCCTTTAAGATTTATTCGATCAGGCATACACAGGTATTTCATTAATTTATCTTATGTTGCTGTACATGAATTAGCTTTTCAATCAATGTAAACTGAAAAACATCAATATAAGTGCATTTATATAAAGCCTAAAATTGTGTATTTTTTATATAGCTTATAAACAAAATCCCAATACAGGGGAAAATATGACGATCCCAAACATCAAGAAAGCGTTCTGTGGATATCTACACAGCAAGAATACTTAGGGGCTCTGCCTACAGGAGTTGGGCATGTGATACTTAAACATTACAAGATGCTGTAACAGCTCCAGTATGATGATGCTAAATGCTGAACTAAGAAGCTACCTTTGTTTCTCATAAGTAGAATATGTTCACTTTTTGCTATTAAACATATCTGGGGATCCTTTTTAATATTAGTCAGTGTTCACTCTCCCTATCAGGGACTAAATGGTGCAGAGAAACTAGCTCACTTCGCTGTTGTGTGAAACATTTTTTTTTTTAAAAAAGAGAATACAATTAAAAAAAACATATCTTACTAAACCTGTGTTTGTGCCTCCCTATTAAGTTTTAATATATGCATCCCTGAATTTCAGCCAGTCTGGAGTCACAACTTTCAAGTACACCATAAGCCAGATGAATATCAAGAGCCAATACATCACTTTTAATGCTTCCGTTATTAACAGTTTTTGAGATAAAATGAAAACATGTGTCTTTGTAGCTTGTAGTGAAAACGCCACACTACCTAACGAGGGACTGTGCTGTTGGCGCTCCTTACCTCAGGCTCATGATCAAAGGTGCAACAGATTTCTTGATGGGGTGGTGTGAGGTTGATTTACTCTGGCCAGCAGTGCGGGAGATCCAGTGAGTGAGAAGGATAATCTGTGTCTCCCGCTCTGGGAGGACTGGCAGTGTGTGAGTCATCCGGTGAGCGAGGTGTATGTTGTTTCAAATACAGAGACAGTCAACATTCAAGGGGTACGATCGTTTCCCTATGGTATTTAACTTGTGATTCCTTTCACTCTGAGAGGACCAGATATATATTACACTGTCTCACACAATGCCTCAGTATCGTTATGTTTGAACTTTGCAGCACAGTCCTAATCGTGAGCTGATACAAACTTTCAGCAGGAATAGTATATACATTTTTTTTTTGCTGTGTTTTATTCACCACCCATGTATTTGGAGTTGACCTTTGATATGGCTTTTTAAGGTGTGCAAATAAATTATTAGTATATGTTGTTGACTGCCTATCTCTGACACCATACTTGCCACTAGAATGTTTATTTAAAGGCTGCATATGTACAGTTTGATAAATATAGCCCATAATATTGAATGTGATTTTATTAAGGGTAGTACTGGATAAACTGTAAACACTTTCAGATGCATAAGACACTAAACTGTTTTCCTTATCTTATATTATTAAGAAATCTTACAATGAGAACTATGTTTTGATCCATATTCAGCTTTGCAAATATAGGTGGTGGACCCTGTATTAACCCAACTATGCATCAACTGACCAACTTGCCTCTAACCCTAACTGGAGAAAGACAGGAATATCAATATGAACAGAAACTCAATGAGTGAACATCACAAGCAAACTATACCAAGCTTATGAGATTAATGTATGCACCTATGATACAATGCAGAACATTTGTTTACCTTGGCAACATCATTAATGAGGTCCTGATACCCATTTGCTGGGTTCACCATCCCTAGTTCTGCTAGTTTCTTTAAACCTGCTTGTATCTTCTCTTTCTTTTCTTGAAGTGTTAGATTGTTGTCTTCTGTTATGGATTTTGCCTTCTTCATCTTGTCGGGGGTCTTTGCGTCTCGAATTGCACGCCTCTGCATTGCCCGTTGATGATCTGCTTCCTAAACAAAATGTAAATCCCATAAAAGAGGCCCCATTACCTTTGTTTTTTACATGTAAAAATGAGTCTTATAACACAGTAGTAACACATTCTTAGATTTTAAGTGTAGAATTTTGAAGCACTGTAAACAGAGAAAGGATTGTATCTACAACAATGAAATAAAATATAATACTAAACCCCTGGAGAACAAAACTTCAGCTTCCCTTTCTATCCATTACACTTCCACAGATTATTTACATTCATGCCAAACCTACAGAATCTTTACTCTCCCTTACCAATGTGTGCGAGTCAAATAATACATAAACATACACACAGCTCTAATTACATATATTAAATTATTATTCTTACACATTCTTAATTACCTGTTCACTGCTTGCCGGCGTATCCAGGATCTCTATCAAGGTTTCTCCAGGCTGGAACCTGATGACGTCTACTATGAGACGCTTTGTACTGTGTTTGAAAAAAAATATTTCTTTTAATTACCTATTCAAAATGTGTACATATACACAGCTAAAGATAACATGGTGCACAGTTAGGCATATGAAATCCCTACAATATAGAAAAGTCTATTAAGAAAAAAAATCCAAATAATCTACTATTTCCTTCATTTCTTTCTGTTTGTCTACCCGTTTTCCTGCCCTTGTTACTACTTCCTCACCGTGTATCTCCTATATATGGCCTAGACGTTTGTTGTGTAAGGCGTTTCTGTGCGATTCAACATTACTATGAGGCCACTCACATAAAGGAAGACATTTTTTTTTTACTATCTCTCACAGCGAGATAAAAGCAGCACAGTATAATATTACATTGTATCTGGTAGCACTAAGCAAATTATTAAATCTAGACCCCTGTGTCTCCCTCTCTCCCATTTCCTTAATATTTCAGTTGCTAATGAAATTAGCTAAGTATTAGCTGTGTATGGAGTAATGCAAAAGAACAGCCATGAAATATAGCAGGAAGAGTTGATAGTAATGTGAATGCTGAAAATAACAAAAAAGAACCAAAGAGAAAGAGACACTACACTGGCTTCCCAGATCCAGGGCTAAGTGTATTTTACTACATCAAGAACTTTCGATACATAAAACAATGGGAAATTTTATGGGGAAAAAATCCAATAAAAATGCATCTTACAAAAATAAAATAAGGCAAATGTCCATATAATCAACAAAGTTTAAAAGCTTACTTACTTTAGCAAGATAGTTCTTGCATCCTTCTCTGCATTTTCATCACCGAGGACCTCAAACTTGTTAGTGAGGGTTAGAGACACCTCAGTCTTTGCCAGCATCTCCTTGTTGGCATCTGTTGCAGATCCAGGCCCTTCCCCTGAAGCAGAATATAAATATTATGCATTGCAGGGCAGAAAGTAAAATAGCTCATATATTTTGTCATATTATAGAAGAAGCAGAAATATAAGTTGGGTATATATATAGGTATTCAATCGTTGGGCAGACCATGTTTTGCTTCTTTATGCAGTAAATAATAGTAAAAACAGGATTTATACTTATCTGATAAATCTATTTCTTTCCGGATAGGGTAAGTCCACGGTTTCATCAATTACTGTAGGGAATATCACTCCTGGCCAGCAGGAGGAGGCAAAGAGCACCACAGTCAAACTGTTAAGTATCACTTCCCTTCCCACAATCCCCAGTCATTCGACCGAAGGAAAATGGAGAAAAAAAAAGAAGAAGTAACACAAGGTGTTGAGGTGCCTGAGGTTTAGTCAAAAACAACTGTCTTAAATAAAGGGCAGGGCAGTGGATTCACCATATCCGGAAAGAAATAGATTTATCAGGTAAGCATAAATCCTGTTTTCTTTCCTAAAATATGGTGAGTCCACGATTTCAGCAATTACTGTTGGGAATCAATACCCAAGCTAGAGGACACAGATAAGTAGGGAGGGACAAGACAGGCAGACCGAAACAGAAGGCACCACCGCTTGAATAACCTAACTCCCAAAGGAATCCTCAGCCAAAGCAAAAATATAAAATTTATAAAATTTGGAAAAAGTATGTAAAGAGGACCAAGTTGCAGCCTTGCAAATCAGTCCCACAGAAGCTTCATTTTTGGAAGCCCAAGAAGAAGAGACAGCCCTCGAGAGATGGGGCATAACTCTCTCAGGAGACTGCAGCCCCGCAGTCTGAACAGCAAATGAATTAAACTTCTCAACCAGAGAAAAGAGAAGTAGTAGCTTTCTGTTACGGAGAAAACAAACAGAAGAAAAATATTATTAATACCTCCAATTGTACACAAGAGACAATAATGAGGACACAGAGAAGGAATAACAAATTCCCAAACAAAATATCCACTTAGGATAAATAAACGCCTTATCCGAAATAAGATAAAGCGAATCGCACTGCAAAACTGAGAGCACCTACACTCTCCGAGTAGAAGATAACAAAAAAGATAACAAAAAAGAAAACTTCCAAGATAAAAATTTAACATCTATGGAATGCTATGGCTCAAACTAAGCCTGCTACAAAACCTCAAAACAAGGTTAAAAGCTCCAGGATGAGCAACAACCTAAAACACAGTCCTGATACTAACCAGGGTCTGACAAAAGATTAAACGTCTGGCCCATCCGCCAGACACTTGTGTAAAAAAAAGTAACGCAGAAATCTGACCCTTCAGAGAACTGACTGAAAAAACACCCTCCAGACCTTCCCAGAGAAAGGGTAAACCCCTAGGAATCCTGACCCTACTTCCAAGAGTAGTCCTGGGATTCACATCAATCAGGAAATTTACGCCATACCTTATGGTAAGAGTAACCAGTAACAGGCTTGCGGGCCTGAAACATGGTCTCAATGACCTACTCAGAAAAATCACGCTTAGACAGAACTAAGCATTTAATCTCCAAGCAGAAAGCTTCAGAGACACGATAATTGGATTAAAGAATGAACCCTGATTAGAAGGTCCTTCCTCAGGAATAACCACCAAGGTGGAAGAAATACATCCCCGCCAGGTCTGTATACCGGATCCTGCGACTATGCAGGAACTATTAAAAAACGATGTTCACTCCCATTTGATAGGAGCAATGACTCATGGAAGGAGAGCAAACTGAGAAACAAAGATGCCAGACTGAAATCCCAAGGAGCCAACAGGGTATTTAACAGAGCAGCCTGCTGATCTCTTGACTTTTAACATAACTAGGAAAGCTTGGTGTACTGCTATCTCCAACTCCAGCACCCCCCATTTGAGGGTTAACCTGGAGAACACCTCCGGGAGAAGCGCCCACTCCCCGGAATGAAAATGTGAATAGTTGATAAACAATCCACGCCAATCATGGCAAAGGAACTCCAGGTTCCTCCCAGGTGGTTAATGTAAACCACTGAGAAAAAATTGTTCAACTAGAACCTGAAAACTGAAACCAAGCCATCAGAACATTGTAGATCCTTCTCAACTCCAAGATGGTTATGGGGAGAGCAGACTCCTCCCAATTCCATAGTCACCAACCAAACAGACTGGTGACCGTGGTCACTATTACTCAGGAAGGTCTCCGGACGCATGTGCCAGAGACAGATGCTCCTGGGAAAACCAAAAGATTCTGGAGAATGCGGGCAACAATTCCGCTACCCCAAGCTAAGCGAGCGCTCTATCACTAATAACCCCTCTCTGATCCACAGGGAAGAATCTCATGTCGACAGATCTAGATCTATCCTCCGAGACACAAGATTCCCGGTCCACTATGCAATCAGCAGACTCTCAGATGGAATCCAAAGAGATGATGTCCAATGAAGCGACCATCAGACCAATTACCTCCATACCTGGAGCCACTGAAGGGCCAAACAGTAAAGTGCTGAAAAGGCATGAGGAAAATAATCCTCTATTTTCTGACCTCTGTCAAACATATTTTCAGAGATCGGAAATCTAATATGGTCTTTAATAAACTACCCCTGTAGCTAGAACAAGGGAACTAATTTCTAGAATCACTTCCATCTATGGGAATGAAGAAAGACAACAAGATCTCTGTATGAGAGGTTGCTTGTTGAAAAGATGGCGCCTGAACCATTATGACATCTAGGAAGGGCACCACAGCAATTCTCTGAACCTGATCACTGCCAATATAGCTCCCTCAGAGAGCCATGGCAAGGCCAAAGGGAAGAGCCACAACTGAAAATGTTTGACACAAAGGCAAAACTCAGGAACTTGAAAATACGCATCCTCCAGGTCTATGGTTACCATGAACTGACCCTCCTAGACCACCCCTACAGGAACTGCAACTATCACTCACCGGGAAGAGAAGTCCCAAATGCACTACAAAAATGCCTCACTGTTATCTGTGCTGCAGATAAAATTGAGAGGTGGAACCTGCCTCAGGGAGGGAAGGAAAGACAATAAGTAGTGACCCTGAGGTACTGAGTCCACAGCCTATCTGGGACATCTCATATCCATGTTTGAAGACAAACATAGAGATTCAACCTCCACTTGGAGTCCCAGTTCGAGGGCAAACTCCTTTAGGTCTATTCATCTTGCTTGTGGTAGAAAAGACCCTTTTCCACCCGTAATTCAGAACTATTCCTGTCAGATAATGACCAAACAAGGTCTTACCCTTGAATGGAAGCATCAGAAACTTGGACTCGGAGGAAAAATCCACTGTCCACAATGCCCCGTGGGCTAGCATAGCAAAGCCAGATATTTTGGCTCCCGGCTGAAAAACTTGCATGGTAGCATCAGAAATAAAATAATTAGCTAATTTAAGAGCCTTAATTCTGTACAAGATCTCCTCAAAAAGAGTCTCTACCCAATCGGAATCAGACAAGGCATCGCACCAATAAGATGCCGCACTTGACACAGTGGCAATACAAAGTTCCATGTAAGCTGCCAGCTTAGTCATGGATCCTGAAAAGAACATCCATCTTCTCTAGGAATCCTAGTTCTCTTAGCCAGAGTAGAATGCCCTACTACTTTAGGCACTGTGCGCCATTTTTAATGGATACAGCGACAGGAAACATCTTTTTAAAGACAGGAGATGGGTAAAAGGAATCCCTGACTTCTCCCATTCCTGTGAAAAATCTCCTAGCACGACCTGGAAAAGGAAAAAAAATCCTAGCACGACCTGGAAAAGGAAAAAAAATCCTAGCATTTATAAAGTTTACTAGATTCTTTAGGGTTGACAATGACAGGCATATCGGAGTTGCTCCAAAGTAGCCAAAACCCCCTGTAACCATACACGAAGGTGTTCAAGCTGAATTCTGAAGGATACTACTTCAACATCAGAGAAAGGAATTATACTGTCCGAATCTGAGGTTCCACTCTCTGAAAACTACCGACGCATCCTCCACATCAAACTCATGAGGGAGGACAGCCTGAGTAGCAGGAAATGGAACAGAAACCTTAATATCTGAATTTCTAAATTTTCCTCTTGCGTATTCCTTTTAACATAGGAAAAGCAGATAATGCTGCAGATATCACCGAAGATATCTGAGCAACAACTTCTGCAGGCAAATAAACTCCTCCAGGAGACTGAGAGGAAATGCAGGACACTATATGTGTAGCCATTAAGGCTTGGGACGTTTGAGGGAAAGCTGTGGCAATGCCTAAACAGCATCATCCTAAGAGACATGAGGCTCAGAAAATAAAAGAAAGTGCCTTAGGTGAAATTCTTATTACTGTCAGCAGAGAAGTCTGCTATAGAGAACTGCCTGCACTGGATTGTGATCGCTATGACACATAAGCCAAACAGCAGCAGCATCTGAGTGAAAACGATAGAAAACGATTCCGTATTAGCCCAAGCCTCTAGCAATAGACATACTCTCTACCCACAGAGGCAATAACACTACTCCATACTTAAACGGAGAAAGAGCCACGTGATTGGCTCAGAAAAAGAAAACTGAAGATGGCGCAGATCCATTCCCATCTAGAGAAGGAGGCGGAGCAACAAAGAGATGAAGTGCGCAGCTAAAAATAACAGTGCTCTTTATCTCACTTCAGTCAAAATATCTAACTAAGAGTAGACAGTTCTGAAAAGGCTGAGAACCTGACACACAAGGTTAGAGGTACAGTGGCTGTTAGCATGTAAAAACACTGTAGCCTTCACAGACATAGAGAATATAAGGTACAGTGTCTGTATATAAAACCACCTTGCATAGCGAGAAAGCTCATCCGGCGAGCTTCTATTCTCTCATTCCCCACGCCAATCACTTACCACTGTACTACAGTGGGAATAAGTATAAATAAAAAATAAATTAAAGGAATATATAGCCTCTGGGGGTAAATTTCCACATCTTAGGAAAGAATTCCCCCAAGTCTCTCTACATATAAATAAAGATCCTGCCCCTGCCAAATAAATCCTTTCCCCAAGGATTAATATTTCCCAAAGAACTTTTCTATAAATCTATTAAGTGCAAGTCTCCCACCTGGAAAACAAAAGCACTTACCTACAGTCTAGCCGTCTGGCAGGAGGACAGCCTACCAGCGTGAGAGGATGCCACTCATCACAGAGACCGGTATCAAAAAGAAAAAACAAAGTAAACCTACTCAGGCTTTCTATACAAGGGTAGCAAACATGTTAGGAAAACGCAGTAAGGCCCACCTTACAAGTTCCTAACTGCTTTAAAGCCACCACTGCCCTACTGATGAGACTAACGTGGAGTACGGCTAGACCCAATCATGAGAGGAAAGATCAGAATAAAATCTTGACTGAAGTGAAATAAATCCAATCTTCTCAGACACCAAAACTTCACCTCCTCCTTGCCCCGAAGGCAAAGAGAATGACTGGGGATTTGACTGTGGTGCTCTTTGCCCCCTCCTGCTGGCCAGGAGTGATATTACCAACAGTAATTGATGAAACCGTGGACTCATAATATCTTAGGAAAGAAATAATGCATACAGTAAAATGTATGTAAAAAATTAACACAGAAAGCAAAAAATGAGCTAGATGTCAGAATTTCCTATTTATTGAATCATTATAAAATGAAGGTACTGCACCACAATCCTCACACATTTGGTGACAATTACCAGCACTTCTTTAGAAATACAAAGTGTAACTCACCTATGAGAGACTCAATGGTGGGAACCTCTCCCAGGTCATCCAGCAGCTCATGAATGGGGTCATTATGCTCTGGGGCTATGGCATCCTGATGGTCCAACAGTAGCTGCAATAGTATTTATATTATAAGAATTTGATTTACATATTCTCTCGCCCATTACACAAGAGTATATACCAAGGTATCACTATTAACCATCTCTTGCTTACATGATTTGTGTGTGGAAAGGTGATTGTAGCTTACTATTCTATTATGTTTCTTGGCATAAGTCTGCTTTAATAAAATAGGTCACAAGCTAAAAATAGATTAATGTATTGCTTTGTTAAACAGAGACGTTTTGGTTAATATATTTCAAATTATGAAATTCTAATTAAAGTGATGGTAAACTCTTCCTTTTTTAAAATTATATCCAGAATATTAGTGATATTTTAGATGGAGTTAAATTCATCAGTTGTAATGAAGATCCGCTATAACTTACTTTTTAATATAGATATAAAATTCAAATTCCCTGTGCTCTGCTGCCCACTTCACAAGTACATTTTTTCTATGAGCTAAAAATTTAAATTCTTGTTGAATCAGCAATCTCCCCATATGGCACTTTTGTTGTAGCTAGAGCGCTGATTGGAGAACAATTCAAATCTAGCTCACAGAAAAATTGACTGTTATAGTGGGCGGTGGAGCGCAGGGTATTTTAATAATCATATTAAAAAGTAAGTTATAGCGCATCTTCATTACAACTGATGAATGAAACTTCATCTTACATATAACTAACATTCTGTATCTGATTTTAAAAAGGGGAGAGTTTACCATCACATTAAGTTATTTTTGCCATTACAATAAATAGTCATGTAGGCCTTATGTGATATTTAACTGTCCTATAGATGCGAGAGTTGAGCAGTTTTGTACTTACAGTGTGTGTATTTACAATTTCTCCTATAGAAATATAAATAACTGGTTTTGTAAGGGTGACCAAATCGGAATATTCATCCACGTTAAACCTGTCCTCTGGTTCTGGGACTTCACAAGCAGACTGGAAAAAGCGCCTGAGATAATAACAGATTATGATAAGCACAGGGTTTTTAACATTTCAGTCAAAATTAAACTTTCATTATACAGATAATGGTTGCAATTAAAAAAACTAATTTTCAATTTACTTCTGTTACCAAATTTGCTTTGTTCAATTGGTATCCTTTGAGAGTAAACTCAGATAGGCTCATAGAAGTTCAGGAGTGTGCACTTGCATTTAGCACACAATTTTATTTCTATTATCAAACGAACATCTTTATTTTGGAACCCTTTGTTGAAACTTAGTTCTTTCCATGACAGCTTCAACAGAACACAGCAAATCAATAACCAGTCCCATCGCCCAGAGAAACACTAAACAAGGGGACCCTCAACAAGAACTTTCCCACATACTGTACTTCACAGTGAAGTCCTGAACCTTCTTCTATATTTAGGACTTATTTAGGACCTGCAAATAATGGTTTGAGCCTTAGTATTTAGGCTTTAAAATTAAAGTGACAATCAAGTCAAAATAAAACTTTCATGATTCAGATTTTAAACCTCTTTCCAATTTACTTTTATCATCAAACTTGCTTTGTGCTCTTCGTATTCTTTATTGAAAGCTAAACCTAGGTAGGCTAAAATGCTAATTTCTAAGCCCTTGAAGGCCGCCTCTCATCTCAGTGAATTTTGACAGCTAGACAGGGCTAGTTCATGTGTGTCATATAGATAACACTGCGCTCACTCCTGTACAGTTATTTATGAGTCGGAACTGATTGGCTAAAATGTAAGCCTGTCAAAAGAACTGAAATAAGGGGGCAGTCTGCAGAGTCTTTGATATAATGTAATCACAGAGGTAAAAAGTATTGTAATATAACAGTGTTGATTTGGCAAAACTGCAGAATGGGTAATAAAGGGATTATCTATCTTTTAAACAATAACATTTTTCAAGTAGACTGTTCCTTTAATTAAATAACTCATGATTCATATTTCATATATAATAAGCATTTAACTGATAAATTACTGAGAGCATACAGAGATCTTAAATATAAAAGTAACCTATTTTTCATAAATTAATCTCCAGTAGCACTTACAAAATATATAAATACCAGAGACAGTGCATGGAAACAGATATATATTGTGCATGCAAAACAAAGATCTAAATGGATTACATCTATACATTAAACATTATATACAATAATATATATTTTTTTAAATATATTATTATTATTATTATTATTGGTTATTTGTAGAGCGCCAACAGATTCCCCAGCGCTATAAACAAACGGTATACAAGGTAAAATTTATAGGGATCAAATGGGTAAAGGGCCCTCCCGAGAGTCACACTGTTGTAGTCATCTCTTATGAAGGTGATCTGCAAATAGTTGGGCTGTTAGGCTTACATGCTAAGGGGGCTCATGGCGGAGAGGAACTGGTATTAGGAAAGATTAGTGTAGGTTGTATGCATCCCTGAACAGTAGAGTCTTTAGGGAGTGCTTGGAGCTTTCAAAACTAGGGGAGAGTCTTGTGGAGCGAGGCAGAGCGTTCCACAAGATGGGAGCCAGTCTGGAGAAGTCCTGTAAATGGGAATGTGAGGAGGTAACCAGAGAGGAGGAGAGTAGGAGGTCATGAGCAGAGCAAAGGGGACAGGAGGGAAAATATCTGGAGACAAGGTCTGAGATAAAGGGGGGAGCTGTGCAGTTGAGGGCTTTGTATATTAGAGTCAGAATTTTGTGTTTAATTCTGGAGGCAAGAGGAAGCCAGTGAAGGGATTGGCAGAGAGGTGCAGCAGATGAAGAAAGAAGATGAGCCTGGCAGAGAAATTAATTATGGATTGTAAAGGAGCTAGGCGGCAGCTAGGGAGACCAGAGAGGACGGAGTTGCAGTAGTCGAGATGGGAAAGGATGAGAGTGGATTCAAATCTTAGTTGTGTCTTGTGTAATGAAATTTCTAATTCTAGAGATGTTTTCAAAGTGGAAGCGGAAGGATTTAACCAAGGACTGAATGTGAGGAGTGAAAGAAAGATCTGAGTCAAATGTCACCCCAAGACATCGGGCATGCGGGGTAGGGGTAATGATGGAGTTGTCAACAGTTATAGAGAGATGGGGGGTGGAGATTTTAAAAGAAGGAGGGAAAATAAGGAGCTCAGTTTTGGAGAGATTTAGCTTAAGGTAGTGAGAGGACATCCAGGAAGAGATGTGAGAAAGACAGTTAGTGACACGGGTTAGCAAGGAAGGAGATAGGTCATGTTCAGAGAGGTAGATTTGGGTTTCGTCGGCATACAAATAATATTGAAACCCGTGGGACTTTATTAAGGAACCTAACAATGACGTGCAGATTGAGAAGAGAAGGGGACCGAGGGCAGAGCGTTGTGGTACCCCAACAGAAAGTGGTGAAGGGGCAGAGGAAGCCCCAGAAGGCTACACTAAAGGTATGGATAGACAGGTAGGAAGAGAACCACAAGAGGGTTGTGTCACAAATGCTGAAGGATTGGAGGGTTTGGAGCAAAAGAGGGTGGTCAACAGTATCAAAGGCTGCAGACAGATCAAGGAGGATAAGCAGAGAAAAGTGGCCTTTGGATTTTGGGAACCCTAACGATTGCTGTCTCTGGAGTGATGGGGGGCGAAATCCAGATTGAAGTGGGTCAAGGAGGAAGTTTAATGTAAGGGACTGGGATAGGCATGCATATACTAGCTTTTCAAGAAGCTTTGAGGCAAGTGGGAGTAGGGAAATAGGGCAGTAGTTAGATGGGGAGGTTGGATCGAGAGAAGGTTTTTTGAGGATAGGTGTGACCAGTGCATGTTTTAGAGATAAGGGAAATATACCGGCGCTGAGGGAGAGGTTGAAAATGTGTGTGAGTATAGGGGTAAGGGTAGAAGAGAGGGAGGGGAGTAGCTGTGAGGGGATGGGGTCGAGGGGACAGGTAGTGAGGTGAGAGTGCAGTATAAATGCAGACTTCCTCAGTAACAGGGGCGAAAGAGCTAAATTTATGGCTATGTGGGTTTTGGTTGATTGCAAGCTATTGAGGGGGTGAGAGACTGGAAGTATGTTGGGAGCTGATTTTGTTTCTGATGGAATCGCTATATATATATATATATATATATATATATATATATACATATATATATATAATTATTATTTGTTTCTAAATTTTTAACATAACCATATAACTTTTTTTTTTAATTATAAAGTATACTTATTCATATGAGCATGTACGTAAACTCAAGAATATACACAACCCACACAACTAATTGTATGCTAATGGTTTGGGATCTGTTAACTGTATGCAAATTATGCTCTTATGAAAGAGGGACCACATATGATGTTAGGTACAAAATGTGTATGAGTTTATAATCTGAGGTGAAAGACATACCATCCCATAGACTGAGACAAATCCTGACTAAAATGAACACTGTGTCTTTAAGATTTACACACTGCACCTTCAATTAAAGGAGGTATAAATAGAAGCCCTGAACAAACAACAAGCCATCTTGATAAAGACATTAAACTACTGAAATGCGTAGAAGGAAGACTTGTTGTTCAGTAGGGTTACTGAATAGAAATACACAGTGATACTATCACACCTGGTTTTTCAAATTTGGAGCCAAATCCTGTTATGACCATCCGATTGGCTACAGGTCATGTGACCCCCCTGCAGCACGGTCAGTGAAGAAGCTGAGAACAGGCTGAAAACCCACAGCAAGGAGATCCACAGCAGGCAAGTCTGACTAAGTGTGACTGCGCTTTGGGACTACACCACATACCACTACGGAGGTCCAGTAAGGCTAGCAAGTTGTGAAATTAACATTAAATTACTGATCGGTCAGCTACTTATCCACCTAGACTCTTTTACCACTTGAAGTATAATTACATATACTGTGATTCAGCAGAGAAGGCTTTCTGACTGCCCTAAAGGAATTATATACATTGTATAAAGCTTTTGCACACCACACTGCCTATTAGCAACATTGTATTTTATTAATTTATATTAAAGGGACACTAAAACGCAATTTTTTTCCATAATGGTTCAGATAGAGCATGCAATTTTAAGCAACTTTCTAATTTTATCAATTTGTCTTCGTTCTCTTGCTATCTTTATTTAAAAAGCAGGAATGTGATGCATAGGAGCCGGCCTATTTTTGGTTGAGAACCTGGGTTATGTTTGCTTATTGGTGGGTAAATGTCAGCCTCCAATAAGCAAGCACTATTCATGGCGCTGAACCTAAAATGGGCTGGCTGCTAAGATTTACATTCATGATTTTCAAATAAAGATAGCAATAGAACGAAGAAATAGGAGTAAATTAGAAAGTTGCTTAAAATTGCATGCTCTA